>NC_070591.1:5855776-5875776 GCF_027409825.1 Scomber japonicus | reverse complement strand
CCTTGCTCAACCATCTATAAATATAAATATATAAATGTGCAACAGCAAATATGTTTTGTAGCAAATAACACAATTAGGTATTTTAAATATCTGCTATTTTGCAAAATGTTGATATTGAACGTATTATCATGTCATGCTGAGACATTTCCTGTTTAATACATTGAACTTACCCAAGGTGGCACGGATCTAGGGTTAGGGCAGAGGAGTCAAACTCATTTTCATTTAAGGGCCACATACAAACTAATTTGATCTCATGTGGGCCAGATCATTAAAAAGATGGAGGGATGGAAGGAAGGAAAGACAGACAGAAGGAAGGAAGGAAGGACGGACAGATGGAAGAAACGGAGGAAGGAAGGAAGGACAGAAGGAAGAAAGGAAGGAAGGAACAATGTAATCGGGAAATCGTAATATTTAGGTAACAGAGGCTTTTTGATGTGTTATTGCTGTAAATGTGAAGCTATAAGAAGTGTTGACAAATACACCTGCAGGTACATGGGCGGAGCGGGGAGGTTGCTATGGTTGCGAAGGCTGGATCTCGAGGACATTGGTCAGTCAACCTGTCAATCAGGACGTAGCCACGCCCTAATGCATACCCTGCTTTATCGTCACATATAAAATCAGGGAGGCCAAAATGTCCCAAATGAACATCATACTGCATTGAAGAAGGCTTTAAACTAGCGATTGAGACCATAAACACATTTTGAAAACGTTTACTGAGGTTAGAAATCAAGTGAGAAGTTGGTGAATTCTCCATTGACTTGTATAGAGACGGTCGCCCCCTGGTGGCCTTTTGATAGAATGCAGCTCTAAGTTACTTCCCTGTTGGCTTCATTTCAGAGGACCAGAACTCCCCACCTAATATTTAGGTAACGGAAGCTTTTGATGAGTTATTGCTGTAAACGTGAAGCTATAAGAAGTGTTGACAAATGCACCTGCAGGTACAGGTGGGAGGAGAAGCTGGACATAAACAGTCAGAGTGAATAGATTTACTGATTTAAGTACTTCACCTTCCAGCTGCTCTTTTCTTTCCCTCCTTTCACCCCCCTCTTACCTCTTACCTCCACTTGTGCCTTTGTCTTCATGTCTTTTAACAGAACCTACTCATCCAGAGCAGCCACCCGTTGAGAAAGGAGAGCATTATGAAATTATTGCCATCTTTTTGATAGCGCTGTTCATCCCGGCGTTTTCTCCTCACAATAAAGACTCCCCAGCGTTGGAGCCCAGGGTTCAGGTTGTTCATTTGACAGCGATTTTAATTGCTTTTTCTTTTTTTTTCTTTTTTTTTTTTTCAATCCTGGTTCGACTATCGCCAATTTCCCTTTAATTATGATATACTAACTGCTAACTCTGACTGCTCTGAGAGAGGGGAATAAAGGTGTAAAAATTACACAAGATTGCTGCAGAAAATCGAACTCAGTCACTTTTCTGTCTTGTGTGAGATGGTGCCATCAATAAAATTATCAGTGAGACAGGTGAGGAGGGGAGTGAGGGGGTCGGGGGGGGGGGGGCTGAAGTTACTGGTAGATGAGCTGAACTTACTGGTAGACTGCCAATCAGTGGGAGAACTGGGTCGTCCTCTCCATTACAGAGACTTGAGTTATGTTTAACATTATAATTTAGCAGCTCAAATAAAGACAAATGGTTGGCAGGCAGGATACTGAACAAAGGAGAGAAAAAAAACAGAAGGAGGAAGGAAGGGAAATAAATTTATGATATAGCCTTTTCGGAAAAACGTGAGGACAAAGCAAAGGACTATTTACAGTCAATGTGAAAGGGTCAACATTATCATTATCAGTCCAGACTTTCCATCTCTTCTTTGCAGTTTAACCTGGTTGCATTCATATTAACCCTTACATACTGTTGTATTATAAGTGTTCCTTTATTATTAGTGCCTATACCTAATTTTCGACTACATTTTGACCCTATTATAGTGAAAGGACATCCACAATCACACTATATTACAATCTTATATTACCTAAAATGAGAACATAAGAGCTATAATTATTCCAATTTATTTATTTAAAGCAAAGGATGCAACAAATATTTGAATATTAGGATTCATAATAAACTTTAACACCCAAATATTTCCATTTTTGTATATTTTTAGGTCATTATAGGAAAATTCAAATAATGTAATTTATGTGATTTCTAGTTGATTTGGGTCAAAATGGACCTGAATAGTAGAGCTGGGCAATATATTGAAATTATATCGATATCGTGATATGAGACTAGATATCGTCTTAGATTTGAGATATTGTAATATCGCGATATGTCATCAGAGTTGTCTTTACCTGGTTTTAAATGCTGCATTACAGTAAAATATATAATTTTCTGAACTCAACAGACTGTTCTATTATGTACCTTTTACCCACTTCGACAGTCATCTCTACAATATTGTTGCAATATCGATATTGAGGTATTTGGTCTAAAATATTGTGATATTTGATTTTGTCCATATCGCTCAGCTCAACTCAATAGTACGTAAGGGTTAAACAGAATTTTAAAAGTAGATCAATATCTTTTTTTCAAAGAGAGAGAGATGAGAAGATGGATATCAATTTAATGTCATTGAATTAACTACAGTGCTGGAGTGAGGAAATGTTTAGCCTAGTAAAGACTCATAAAGACTGACTGTAGTGAATAAACTGCATTTATTTGACCCGTATATAAAACAAAAATGTGCAGTTTGAGCTGTTTATATAAAGAGTAGAGGCATCACACAGCATCCAACCACAGACCTGCATCATAACCTGCGTCTTGTTATTTCACCATGCCTCTAGCCTTAATGCTATAAGCTAATAATATCCTGATTCCAGCTCCGTACTTCATACCCAGACCTGAGATTGATATTGAGAGTCCATCAAACAAATAAAGACCGTTGCAGAAATACCTCCCTGCTGTTTCTCAACTCTGAAATCTTTCATTCTTTTTAACTCGTGAGTCTTTCAACATCTTCCTACTGTTGTTGAAACAAGGAGAGAGATGACAGAGTATAAGAGAGAGAGTAAGACATGCAACAAAGATCTCCCACTTGGACTTGAACTTTGGGATGTTGCGGTTCACCCTGAGGCAAAGTGTGTATGTATTTATGTATGTACTGTGTGTGTGTGTGTGTGTGTGTGTGTGTGTGTGTGTGTGTGTGTGTGTGTGTGTGTGAGATATGAGAGAACATTGAAAATTGACATTGACTTGAAGCTTAAAACTGCACTTCAAGTTGCATTTTCCTACTTTAGTTTTTATCTGCATGCAGTCGTTAATGAATGAGCATACTGGGAGTTTAACTTAACCCTCCTGTTGTCCTCGAGTCAAGGAGGGAAGGGAGGATGGGAGGGAGGGAGGCAGGAAGGGAGGGAGGAGGGAAAGGAGGAAGGATGGAAGGAAGGAAGGAAGGAAGGATGGAAGGGAGGGAGGAGGGAGGGAAGGAAAGAAGGAAGGAGAGGGAGGGAAAGGAGGGAGGAAGGAGGGATGGAAGCGAAGGAGGGAGGAAGGAGGGATGGAAGCGAAGGAGGAGGGAAAGGAGGGAGGGAGGGAAGGAAGGAAGAAACAGGGATGGAGGAAGGAAAGAAGGAAGATAGGAAAGAGAGAGAAGGAAGGAGGAAAGAAGGACCCTGGAGGACGACAGGAAGGTTAATTACAGTAATAAGCTGAGTGGACAGTCTGGGTGTCATATCAGATAACTTTCAGCTCACAGTGACACTCAGAAATGTCTCAAAACAAATTAAACTCACCTGAGCATCCAGTCTAATCTGAGAGGAAACACAGGATGTCATATTATATCTCATGTGCTCCTCAAATTGCCTCAAATTGCAGTATTTTTATTTCTTAAATGGCTTATTTAACAAATCACATTTTCCTCTTGCCTAAGAAATAATTAAATGTGGGATTTGATATTATATTTCAATGTTTTAAAGATGGGAGAGATTCATTGTTTAATTCAAGTGGCAATAAATTTGGAATTAAACTTTGACTCTTTATTATTAAGCTTTTCCACTTGATAACCTGCTGTTTATGTTTATGTGGGTTTCCAAAGGTTTCTACATCAAGATATGGATTGTGCTTAAATTACTAGCCAAGGAAGGGAGGGAGGGAGGAGGGAAGGGAGGGAGAGAGGGAGGAGGGAGGGAAGAGGGAAGAAGGAAGGAAGGAAGGAAGGAAGAAGGGAAGGAGGGAGGAGGGGAGGGAAGGAAGGAAGGAAGGAAGGAAGGAAAGGAGGAAGGGAGGGAGGGAGGAAGGATGGAAAGGAGGAAGGAAGGATGGAAGGGGGGAAGGGAAAAAGGAAGGAGGGAAGGAGGAAGGACAGGAGGAAGGAAGGAAAGGAGGGAGGAAGGAAAGAAGGAAGGAAGAATTAAACTTTGACTCTCTATTATGAACCTTTTACATTTGATAACCTGCTGTTTATGTTTATGTGGGTTTCCAAAGGTTTCTAAATCAAGATATGGATTATGCTTAAATTACTAGCCAAGTATGAAAAGATAAAAACCACAACAACAGCAAACAGCCCAGTTGAACCGCTGTAGGTGGAGGTGCAGTGATGGTGGGAAGCAGCATGTCTGACTGATTTGTGCGTTTGAATTAAAAAAACTCTTTCTTATTGTAAATTATGGGATAACTCTACAGGATCAAGTGTAAGTCTTAGTACTTAAAGGATAAAACTGGTCATTTACGGTATCACTGCCTTCTAAAACACATTTCACCAACATTTTCAGGTCGGCTACTTGTATTGTTAAAGTTTGGAGAAGTCTATCTATGCAATGAAGTCCAGTTAAGGTGAAAGATTAATTGTGCTTGTGGTTAAAATAAATAACTATTGGTGTAAGAGATTAGATGCCTGTTTTCCTCGAGTCAAGGAAGGAAGGGGGGAAGGGAGGGAGGAGGGAAGGGAGGGAGGAAGCAGGATGGAAGGGAGGAAGAAGGAAGGAAGGAAGGAAGGAAGGAAGGAAGGAAGGAGAGGGAGGGAGGGAGGAAGGAAGGAAAGGAGGAGGGAAGGGAGGAAGAAGGAAGGAAATGAAGGAGGAAGGAAGGAGAGGGAGGGAGGGAGGGAGGGAGGGAGAAAGGAAGGAAGGAGAGAAAGAAGGGAGGTAAGGAGAGAGGGAGGAATGAAGGAAAGGAGTAAGGAGGGAGGGAGGAATGAAGGAAAGGAGTAAGGAGGGAGGGAGGAATGAAGGAAAGGAGTAAGGAGGGAGGGAGGAGGGAAGAAAGGAAAGGAAGGAAGGAAGGAAGGAGGGAAGGAGATGCATATTGTAAGCACAGTGGCCTCCAGTATCAGTCAGACTGTTTGTGGATCTGTGACAAATAAGGGTGGCAAGATGAGTAATTCATAAATATATTTAAAACATTTGTTAAAATGTACATTTAGTATTTTTGTTGGTTTTATATCATTTGAAATGACATTTACACCATTTAAAAAAAAACAAAAGTAAGACTGAATGCTCCTGAAAATGTCAAATGGTGTAACCACAGTAGAATGATACATATTAAATATTTTATCACCTACAGTGTATTTAAGTGGACTTATACTAATAATGTTAATGTTTCCTGATCTCCATGGTTACCCAGATTAAATGTAATATTTAGAACAATAGTATTCCATTAGCTTTATTTAATAAAAAAGTTATAATGTAAGATCATGCCAAACTAGTTGATATGGTGTTTTATTGACTATTTGCTGTTTTTATGGTTACACCACTTAGACATTTTTACCATAATCCTCTAATATATTCTCTCAAAATGGATTAAAAGCAGAAATTTGATGCTGGGTCCACAAAAAAAGGATGTGTGCAAGTTATTCATACGTTTATTTTCACATTTTAACCCTTTAAATTTAAACTAAACCTCATGGACACATCATCCTAACCCTACCTTGGAGACTTAGCAGAGTGCTACTGTACACAAGCTGTTTTAAAGCATCTGGATATGAATATGCTCGTCGAATATGCTCGTCTCAAACCACGATGTCGTCACGTGAGCACAGAGCAGTCGTTAACCCAACAGCTACTCAAGCTGACTGGAGGTTAAAAACAAATGAATTTCCCCGTGCAGGAAAGTCAGCGAAAGCATTAACCGCCATTTGACACTCAAAGCTATTTTAATGTTTGTGGTGTTATTTCTCCATGGGTTCATCATGGGTTTATTATCATTTATGAGGGGAGATATCATGTGTGTGAATGTGTGTGTGTGTGTGTGTGTGTGTGTGTGTGTGTGTGTGTGTGTGTGTGTGTGTGTGTGTGTGTGTATGTGTGTGTGTGTGCCATGGGTATCATCTGATCTGGGCATTCTCCGCATTTTTTTTTTTTTATTTATCCCTGAATAATTCTCCACTTTAAGCAGTTTGTCACTAAAGGAGAAGATGGCAGTGTTTCGTATGAAGCCGAGACGAATCGGAGAGTGTTTACAGGAAAATGTGTGGAGAATATTTACGTCTTGGGTGGGTTGACAGGTCTCCATAAATTCTTCAATTGATGGGGTTATAATGCCAAACGTTAGTCGGTGTGAGGACCAAGATTTATTTATTCTTTTAGCAGTAAAGAGGTTGAAGCTGAAACAATCATCTTCTCATGCTGAGCTAGATCTGTAAATGTCTGTATTAGTTCCAAGTTATGTGAAAATGATATGAGAAGAGCTTAAATTATATACAGCTAATATGTTTTCAATTGCACTGTAGGTAGCTGAACCATTAGCATCGATAGCTTAGCTGTGCCTCCTCATAGTTAGTGACACCAAACTAGCCTAGATTCGTGTCATATAGCCATAAAGTTGTATATTTTATAAACAGTCTGGTCAGTCCTGCAAACAACTCGTAACTGGGGCTGAGTATCATTATGGCTTTTCCATAATACAGTTCTGGCACTACTTGGCTCTACTCGACTCAACTCTACTCAATTTTGGTAGCAGGCATGTCGTTTTTCATTACTTCATACTCAATTAGCGCTTTTCCACTATACAGTGCCACCACGACTCGTTTCCACTAGGGATAGTACCTGGTACCTGCTACTTTTTTAGTACCTGCTCTGCTGAGGTTCCAAGCGAGCCGAGCCTTGTTGCACACAAGGCAACAAAATTGAGCCGTATGGTTGTTTCGCTGTTGCCGGTATTTAAAAATGCCGGGTTTGATTCTTGTGCGGGACGGCTCATGACTCTTCCAGTGACTCTCTGACCAATCAGCGGCCAGCAGTCTGTTGACATCACATTTAGTATTGACTCGGCTCGCTTGAACCTCAGCAGAGTAGATATCAAAAAAAAGTACCAGGTACTATTCCTAGTGGAAACGCAAAAAAACAGAGTAGAGTTGAGCAGAGTAGTGCTAGAACTGTAGCAGTGGAAAAGCACCATAAGTGTACTTATGGAGCTGTGGCAGTGGACCAATTACATGTTGCATTAAATCAACGAGCGCTTGCATTGATTGGCTGTGAGCAAGTCCGTACAAATAGTCATATTTTCTATCTCTGGGTGCACAAAGGATCGATTGCAGGTATCGATTGATGAGAGACATTTCAATCAGTCCTTAAAGGTATCAAGTACCAATACGCAGCAGTAGTCGTAACTAGGATGGTTAGATCTGTGAATTACTTTCATCTGACTCAACCCAAATGTACAGACTAGGCATGGGCCAGTATGAGATTCTGGCGGTATGATAACCATAAGAAAAAATATCACGGTTTCATGGTATGGCAGTATTGTGATTACAGGTCTAAAATGTTTCTAAAAGGAAGAAAAATAAAGACAGACATGTTCATTTAACCTGAATCTGTAATGACAGTGTGAGGGGTCGTGATACTCTACGCTGCAGCTGCACCACCTGACGGATTTCTGACCAGCACTTCCTGTCTTTGACCAGCACTTCCTGTCTTTGACCAGACATAGAACAGCTCATACCTTAGGAACGGTATGACAGAACATCTGGTGGTTTTGGTTATTGTGGCTTTTTCAAATCGCGGTGTCCCTTGAACACGGTTATCATCCCATGCCTAGTCGTAACAGCACTAAAGTAGACACATTTTTTAACCGAATGTACTTTTTAAAAAGACAGACTTCAGTAATTATCTTCATTTTTCCACAAATAAAAGTATTTCCTCATGTATTACTAATTGTACCATTGAGTCAGGCAATCAAATGACTAAAACAGTTAAATTAATTATATTCATTGTCACTTTAAATAGTTGAATGAGAGCCATTTTCAGCTCTCATTCATGAAATTGCCATCGTATTATAACCTAATAATAGTAATAATAATAATAATAGTAGGAATCTGATAAGATGCTCATTCTGGTTTTGAAGCACTTAAGTGGCTGTGCAGATTATATGTTAAATCAAATCCTTTCTTCTCCAGTTTTTTTTTTTTAACCCTTACGTGCACCAGGAGATACAGACTCTTTAACCTTCCTGTTGTCCTCATGGGTCCTTCCTCTGTCTGTCCTTCCTTCCTTCCTTCCTTCCTTCCTCAGATCTAAGTTCAGCTGTTAGGGTAAATGTTCCCTCCTTCTGTCCTTTCTTCCTTCCTTCATCTGTCCTTCCTTTCTTCCTTCCTTCATCTGTCCTTCCTTTCTTTCTTCCTTCCTCCCTCCCTTCCTTCCTTCCTCCCTCCTTTCCATCCTTCTTCCTCCCTCCTTCCTTTCCTTCCTTCTTCCTCCCTTCCTCCCTCCTTTCCTTCCTTCTTCCCTCCTTTCCTTCCTTCCTTCCTTCCTTCCTTCCTCCTTCCTTCTTCCTCCCTTCCTTCCCTTCCTCCCTCCTTTCCTTCCTTCTTCCCTCCTTTCCTTCCTTCCTTCCTTCCTTCCTTCCTTCCTTCCTCCCTCCTTCCTTTCCTTCCTTCTTCCTCCCTTGCTTCCCTTCCTTCCTCCTTTCCTCCCTTGCTTCCCTTCCTTCCTTCCTTCCTTCCTTCCTTCCTTACTTTAGCTGCAAATGACATAACTAGTAAGGCCTGTTTAAGGGTTAAGCCCTCACGTGCATGAAAAGAAAAGAAAAAAGCATGGCAACAGTCGACCTAGAAGTATATTTTAACCTCTTTTTTTTGATGGTTCTGCCCCCTGATGGTTAACAATCCACCCAAAGCCTCTGCTGTGTGCACCTCAACCTGCCTGTTTCTTCTCCAGCAGCAGACTGGCAGACTGGACAGTAATGACCAACTCTTTTAAACTCAGACTGATTATCCCACACTGCCATCTGTGGGCCAAAGAGTGAATAACAGTTGCTAAGGAAAAAAAAAAAAAAAAGACTTTCCCCCTTACATAAGTGATCTATAAACCAACAGTGTGTGAGTGGCTATCGTACAATAAGCAAGCTGAGATTATGCATGATGTCTCAGCTGGGGGATCCCACCGGGGAGGCAACGCCAGCTCGACCCGCGGCGCTGATTTACATGTGACCCACATCGATGCACCAGTTCCGGCGCTTCCGACAGACTGAGGGGCTGCTGAGAGAGCGAGAGAAAGAAAGAGAGAGATAGGTAGAGAAAGAGAGAGGGAGAGAGGTAAAGAGAGAGAGAGAGAGATAGAAAGAGAGAGAGAGGTAAAGAGAGAGAGAGATAGAGAGAGAGAGAGAGAGGCTGCCATTTTATGCATCCTCCAATTCCTTTTTCTCCCTCAAAAAACTACACACACACTCACTCTCTGTCTCTCTCTCTCTCTCTCTCTCTCTCTCTCTCTCTCTCTCTCTCTCTCTCTCTCTCTCTCTCTCTCTCTCTCTCTCTCTCTCTCTCTCTCTCTCTCTCTCACTGTCTCTGTCTGTCTGTCTCTGTCTCTCTCTCTGTCTCTGTCTCTCTCTCTCCCTCTCTCTGTCTGTCTCTCTCTTTCTCCCTCTCTCCCTCTCTCTCTCTCTCTCTCACTGTCTCTCTCTCTCTGTCTCCCTCTCCCTCTCTCTCTCTCTCTGTCTTGCTTTCTCTCTCTCTCTCTCTCTCTCTGTGTCTGTCTCTCTCTCTCTCTCTGTCTTGCTCTCTCCCTCTCTCTCTCTCTCTCTCTCTGTGTCTGTCTCTCTCTCTCTCTCTCACACACACACACACTCTCACACACACACACACACACACACACACACACACACACACACACACACACACACACACACACAGCAATTCTGCCTCTCTCAGATGCAGTGAACCCAATCCCATCTGTTAAAAGAGGATAAATTCTGGCAGTGGGAATTTATCTGCAGCCAAGATTTATTTACTGGAAACAACTTTGGTTTTTCTTTCTCTAGAAGTCTGTCTCTCTCTTCTTCTTCTTCTCTCTTTTTTCTTTTCCATCCACCACCACCACCACCACCACCGCCACCCTCATGCTGTTTCTGCCCTCCCGCTGCGTGTGTTGTCCTGCAGGCTCTGTGCTTACCTACCTCGGCCAGGTCGATAGCCTCTAATGAAAGGTGCCTTTATGAAGGTGTCAGCTGGTTTCCCCCTCTCACAGGAGCAAGCAAGCAGCAGCTCTAATTTGAAGTAATGGTTATTGGCTGGATCATTGACTTATCGAGCTGGTGATTAGTGCACTGTATCAGCACCTGCAGAGGAGGGAGGAGGGGCGGAGGGGGGCAAGAAAAGGGTATAAGGCACAGAGGGTGGGAGGGAGTGAAAGTGCAAAAGATTGAAGGTGGTGGAAGGTGTGTGTTTGTGTGTTTATGTGTGTGTGTGTGTGTGTGTGTGTGTGTGTGGGGGTTGTGTATGCATGCAAGTGTGTCTGATGCGAGTGGTAACGTGGGAGGATGGAGAAAGAAGCATATGCGCTCGTGTTTCCATGAGACACGGAGATAAAGACCTCCTGCTGTGTCGGTGTCAGCCTCCATCATTGCCGTCCAGTTTTTATGGCTTGCTTGTAATTCAAGCTTTTTTATGCTCTGATCAAATAAAACTTGACAAAAGAAAATGATTCATTGTCCTTTTTTCCTGCAGTGTTTCTCTAAAAAAGCTAAAAAACCATAAAAGGAAATCAATGCAACCTGCTGCTCTGTATATAAGATGATTTAATTTGTGTGAGTCTTTAACTAGGACTGAAATGACAAACAGCACATTTCCTTTCTGTGCACAGGAATCAAGACTACGATGGATTTTTGGATTTTGTGGATTATGTTTTTTCTTATCTTCTCTGCCAAAAATCTGTCCATCTTATACTTAACATGTTGTTTTGCTGCCTAAATAAATCTTGCAAAGCATAGCTGTCAAATAAAGTCAATTTTATTTATATAGCTCCAAAATCACACTTCACAATTTTGCCTTAGCTGTTTTTTGATATCTCTCTATGTGGGTCAGTGACAAATAAGGGTTGTTAAAATGTACATTTAGTATTTTTGTTGGTTTTATATCATTTGAAATGATATTTGCACCATTTTTAACCAAAAGTAAGACTGAATGCTCCTGAAAATGTCAAATGGTGTAACCACAAAAGAATGATAAATATTAAACATTTTATCCATACAGTGTATTTAAGTGGACTTATACTAATACTGATCCTTCCCTCCTTCTTTCCTTTCCTTCCTTCTGTCCTTCTTTCCTTCCTTCCTTCCTTTCCTCCCTCCTTCGTTCATTCGTTCCTTCTGTCCTTCCCCCTCCCTCCTTCCTCCCTCCTTCCTTCCTACCTTCCTCCCTCCTTTCCTTCCTTCCTTCCTACCTCCTTTCCTTCCTACCTCCTTTCCTTCCTTCCTTCTTTCCTCCCTCCCTCCCTCCCTCCTTCCTTTCCTTCCTTCTTCCTCCCTTCCTAACTTCCTTCCTTGACTCGAGGACAACAGGAGGGTTAAATAACTGTAAATGTTTCCTGATCTCCATGGTTACCCAGATTAAATGTAATATCTAGAACAATAGTATTCCATTAGCTTTATTTAATATAAAAGTTATAATGTAAGATCATGCCAAACTAGTTGATATGCTGTTTTATTGACTATTTACTGTTTTTAAGCAAGTTTTGGATTATTTGGTACAAAGTTTTTATGGTTACACCACTTAGACATTTTTATCATAATCCTCTAATATATTCTCTCAAAATGGATTAAAAGCAGAAATTTGATGCTGGGTCCACAAAAAAAGAATGTGTGTAAGTTATTCATACGTTTATTTTCACATTTTAACCCTTTAAATTTGACCGATATCCAGTAACACCTTTTATATTTATTGCTCTTTAAAAGGGAAGAAAGTGGAGAAACTGTTGGAAGAGCAACATAGAGTCGGGAACCTTCACTCAAGAAGGACAGACAAGCAATACATGTTGTATATCAGCTCTGTATGATTACACGCCTCACAGTTTACATCTGATAGCAATGTTTAGTATCAGTACAGGAAATGATGTACCTTATATATCTATATACATCAAGGTGGAGGGGTGTGGAGGTTTCGAGGAGGAAATGGGAATTTTCTTCTTTTTATTAACAGTATTGATCTTTCTCTAACATCCTCATTGTCACAAGCTACAGTTTGAACCTAACCATAGTGTATTTTCCTAAGCTATAATGTTTACTTAACTTATAATATAGTAATATGTAATAAATCTAATATTTTTTAGGAGTTGACAATTTAAAAAAAAGTTGGCATTAGACTTAAACTGGAGTGTTTCAGGATTTAACATTCTTGTATATAGAGAAAGGAGAATTATAATGTAATGATTTCCTCTGTGCTGCTTTGGCAATATGAATGTGTGTGAATGGATAAATGTGAAATGTAGTGTAAAAGCGCTACATAAGTACAGTCCATTTACCATAAAGCTTATTTAAAGTAGAGTAGAAAAATATTAAATTGCTGCAGTAATATCACAGTAAACTCCACTCATAGCATTAGGTTAATATGTAAAGGTTATTATGGAGAATGTGTTTATTAATGGTTAACCTCATCAGTGAAGCCTTATGCTGAAAATGTTTATTGAAGCTTGAATCAAAGTTATTATTAATAAACCGGTCTGATGCATGATGTCACCACGACTCTGAGGAAACTGTCTTAACCCTTCACAGATAGCGTGAATACTCTACACAGTCATACTTAGTACCAGTAATGGAATTGCCTTATTTGTTCATTAAGGAAACACAGTTACCCATCTATAGCTGCGTTCAGGGAAATCTGATTCAAATCTGATTTTTAGGCCTGACTGTCCACACTGTTTTTAGCAAGTGTCCAAATTGGATTTAACTCTGTTCAGACTGGGCCACATTAATGACCAATCTGACAGGTTGCCGTGGCAACGTTGTCAGAGCGGAGGCGTCATCTAGCGTGTATTGTGTGATGTCATATAATTGCGACAGCGACAGCAACAACAAACCCTCGAGCTTCTCTTGAACGGAGTCTCGCCAAAGATTAAGAATATGGTTTGGTCCTCTGTTGCCTCCAGTGATATCACCTAGCAACAACAACTGGAATAAGTCCTCCAGTGATATCACCTAGCAACAACAACTGGAATAAGTCCTCCAGTGATATCACCTAGCAACAACAACTGGAATAAACATAAAGTGACGTAGCGTAGAGACGTAGAGAGACGTCACGGACAGTCACATCTGATATGAGTGTTTGGATGTTCAGACTCAGACACATCTGTCCAAATCAGATTTGAAACTTCTCCCAAAGGTGGTTTAAATCTGTTTTGCAAAAAAAAAAAAAAAAAAAAAATCGGATCTCATGTGATTTATGACTGTTTAGACTTCATAAGCGCTTCTGGTTCCAATCTAGATTGGCTAAAAACCGGATTTTGGCTTGTAGTGTGAACACGGCCTTTAGAAAGTCAGATAAAGCTGCATTATTGTTATCAAAGTGACTCCTGCTTTCCCCAAAAAAACACCACACACTGTTTCCTTCACCCCAAAGACGATAACGCTGGTTTCACTGTGACATCAAGGCCCATGCTTTGACCCTAAATATGGAAAAAAACCCCTAACAAAAGTGTTTGGCAAAGACATAGAGCAACTTTGAGCTGCTGCCAATTACTAACACACACACAGACAAAATCACACACACACACACACACACACACACACACACACACACACACACACACACACACAAGAGGCTACAAATTCAAAGGCAGCAGTCACGCAGGAGGAGAGGATTCTCAGAGAAGATAAAACAGTTAATTACAGACAAGCAAAGATGTGAGAGGAGTTATCAACAAACACACAGCAAACAGTGTCTGAGTGGAGGAAGCAGCAGCGACGGGAGGCAACAGGCACAATGTCCTGAGTGATGGAAACAAAGAGGAAGAGAGAGAGAGAGAGAGAGAGAGAGAGAGAGAGAGAGAGAGAGAGAGAAGCAGATGGGTCCCTCGGTACGCTGATTCAGATACTTTTAAAAAATGCATTTTACCCTTCAGTCTATATTGTGTTGCTGCTGCTTGTTTCAACTTAAAAATATTGTCTTGACTCTAGCAGCTTGTTCTTATTCCTATAGCATTAAATAACGCTGCTTTGTCCCTCGGTGTAACTTTTAGCGTCACTTTTCAATGTAACCATGATCTTCCCTTAAAGCTAACCAAGTGTTTTTTCTGTCTAAACTTAACCAGACCTTAAAGACTGTGTAAAGTGAATTCAGACATTTTCTTCTAAGCACATTAAATAGGTCATAAATGTATTTCTAAAAAAGGTGTAAAAATCATTTCAACCATTTAGATTTGAATTGTGGAGCTAGGCTTCACAAACTGTGTTTCAAGATTTCTGTGTTCAGGATTTAGTGATTAGCATAAACCCGCCCCTGCTGCTGTAGAGGTATAAATACATTCAGTACACACTACTACTACTACAGTCTACAGTTAGCCAGTTAGCTGAGTTAGCCGCCGAGCTAGCAGCTGAGTTAGCCGCCGAGCTAGCCACTGAGCTAGCAGCAGAAAGCTCTCAGATGTAGCGTCCATGTTTCTGGTAGAGGTGGTGACTTTGATTGACAGGTGACACTTGGTAGGGGGCGGGGCTTCAGCAAACTCTGCGCACACTCCCACAGCATTTGGGAGCAGAGAAAGAGGCTGATTTTTACACAACTTTGAAGCCTAATTTCATATTGGCCATTTTTTTTAATCATTCAAATTTGGCAGCAATTAATTATTTAATTTAACCTGACGACAACAGGAGGGTTAAAAAGATATAAACAGATGTTGCTTTCACTTGGTGGCTTTAAATCTGCTATTTCATCAAACTGATTATAGTAGATGTTAGATTTGTAACTCAAATACAGATTAATTTTGTTTTTTCATTGATATTTTCTCAATTTGTAGAGTGAGTTTTTCATTTGACAGCTTTATTGATGCTCAGGAGTCATTACACATAAACAAGTAAAGCAAGCGAAGTGAGTCTTTGAGATTCTTCCCTTTGTAAAATGAAAGGATTTGTCTAAGCTCCAGGAGATATTATCTACTCAGTGATTCAATTCCCAAAAGCGTTTTAGGACTAAAATCATTACATTCGTTGTAATAACCGTCGTTAGCGGCAACAGCAGCAGCAGCAGCAGCAGCAACAGCAGTGTTGGTGTTTTCTTTTAATCGGGCGGTTTGGACGCCGCCGCTCCAGAGCTGCAGTTAGAAGAATAGCTTGTCATTAATTATTGAAGTCTTCAGGATTACAGCAGCGAGAGGAACGAGGAAGTGTAATGATGCAGCTGGGAGGACGAGGATCCAAGCAAATAAATGGTTTTACACTCTTCATACGACTGAAGAACCATTTAGGTTTACATAGGTGTCAAACTCATTCTCATTCAAGGGCCACATACTGCCCAATTTAATCTGACGTGGGCCGGATCATTAAAAAGATGGATGGAAGGAAGGGAGGAAGGACAGATAGAAGGAAGAAAGGAAGGAAAAGAAGGAGGAGAAGGAAGAGTAGACAGGAATGAAAGACGGAAGGAATAAAGGAAGGAAGGAAAGAAAGGAGTAAGGAGGGAGGGAGGGAGGAAGGAAGATAGGAAAGAAAGGAGGGAGGGAGGGAGGAAGGAAGGAAGGAGTAAAGAGGGAGGGAAGAAAGAAGGAAGGAAAGGAGTAAGGAGGGAGGGAAGAAAGAAGGAAGGAAGGAAGGTAAGGAGGGATGGAGAGAGGAAGGAAGGAAGGAAAAAAGTAAGGACGGAAAGGAGTAACAAGGGAGGGAGGAAGGAAGGGAAGAAGGAAGGTAGGAAGGAAGAAGCAAGGAAGGATGGAAGGAAGAGAGGAAAGAAGTATGGAAGGAGGGGAAGAACAAAGGAAAAATTAAAGAAAGAGGGAGGAAGGAAGGAAAGAAGGAAACATGGAAGGATGGAAGGAAGAAAGGAAGGGAAGGAAGGAGGAAAGGAAAGAAGGAAGGCAGGAAGGTAGGGGGGAGGAAAGGAAGAGATGGAACAGTGAAAAGAGAGATGGGGTCAATTTGACCCGGGAGGACGACAGGAGTCCAGTCAGAGGAGCGTTACAGTGGTCGAGTCTACTAAAGATGAAAGAATCCAAATATCTATCTACACATCGGGGATGTCAAACATGCGGCCCGTGGGCCATATCCGGTCCGCTGAGGGGTCTGATCCGGCCCACTTAGCTTATTCCTCCCTCCCTTCCTTCCTTTCTGTCTTCTTTTTCTTCCTTCCTTCTATCCTTCCATCTGTCCTTTCTTCCTTCCATCTTTCATGTCTTATTGTCCTTCCTTCCTTCCTTCCTGTCTTATTGTCCTTCCTTCCTTCCTTCCTGTCTTATTGTCCTTCCTTCCTTCCTTCCTTCCGCCTTTCATTCCTGTCTACTCTTCCTTCTCCTCCTCCTTTTCCTTCCTTCCTTCCTTCCTTCCTTCCTTCTGCCTTTCATTCCTGTCTACTCTTCCTTCTCCTCCTTCTTTTCCTTCCTTCCTTCCTTCCTTCCTTCCTTCCTTCATTTCTTCTGCCTTTCATTCCTGTCTACTCTTCCTTCTCCTCCTTCTTTTCCTTCCTTTCTTCCTTCCTTCCTTCCTTCCGTCTTTCATTCCTGTCTACTCTTCCTTCTCCTCCTCCTTTTCCTTCCTTCCTTCCTTCCTTCCTTCCGTCTTTCATTCCTGTCTACTCTTTCTTCTCCTCCTTCTTTTCCTTCCTTTCTTCCTTCTATCTGTCCTTCCTTCCTGTATGTGGCCCTTGAATGAAAATGAGTTTGACACCTCTACTATACACACATGGTTTTATGATCTGCAGTTTTTTAAAGGCTCATCTTGTCATCTGGCTCCTGTTACTCAATCTTATCACCGCTTAATGAAAGAAGCAACATGTTCCCCACATCAACAGGCGTCAAGGCGTCGCCCCTAACGACAGAATAATCTCAATAATTTCATTAATGTTTGAGTCAGGTTACTAATTAATCTCCCTCCTTTCCTTCTTTCCTTCCTTCCTTCCTTCCTTCCTTCCTCTGTCCTTTTTTCCTTTCCTTCCTCCCTTCCTTCTTTCCTTTTCTCCCTCCTTTTCTTCCTTCCTTCCCTCTTTCCTTCCCTTCCTTCCTTCCTTCCTTCCTTCCATTCCTTCCTTCTTTCCTCCCTTCCTTCTTTCCTCTCTCCCTCCTTTTCTTCCTTCATTCCTTCCTTCCTTCCTTCCTTCCTTCCTTCCCTTCCCTTCCTTCCTACCTTCCTTCTTTCCTCCGTCCTTCCTTCCTTTCCTTCCTGCTTTCCTTCTTTCCTTTCCTCTCTCCTCCTTTCCTTCCTCCCTTCCTTCTAAGGAGGGAAGGAAGGAAGGAAAGAAAGAAAGGAGTAAGGAAGGAAGGAAGGAAAAGGAAGGGAGGAAGGAAAGGAGGAAGGAAAGAAAGAAAGAAGCAAGGAAGGACAGCAGGAAGAGAGGAAAGAAGTATGGAAGGAGAGGAAGAACGAAGGAAAAATTAAAGAAAGAGGAAGGAAGGAAGGAAGGAAGGAAGGAAAGAAGGAACAGTCAAAAGAGACGGGGTCAATTTGACCCGGGAGGACGACAGAAGGGTTAATGCTTTTTTTTAGTCGAGTCTACTGGAGATGAAAGCATCCAGTTTATAAAGGCTCATCTTGTCATCTGGCTCCTGTTACTCAATCTTATCACCGCTTAATGAAAGAAGCAACATGTTCTACACATCAACAGGCGTCAAGGCGTCGCCCCTAACGACAGAATAATCTCAATAATTTCATTAATGTTTGAGTCAGGTTACTAATTAATCTCCCTCCTTTCCTTCTTTCCTTCCTTCCTTCCTTCCTTCCTTCCTTCCTTCCTCTGTCCTTTTTTCCTTTCCTTCCTCCCTTCCTTCTTTCCTTTTCTCCCTCCTTTTCTTCCTTCCTTCCCTCTTTCCTTCCCTTCCTTCCTTCCATTCCTTCCTTCTTTCCTCCCTTCCTTCTTTCCTCTCTCCCTCCTTTTCTTCCTTCATTCCTTCCTTCCTTCCTTCCTTCCCTTCCCTTCCTTCCTACCTTCCTTCTTTCCTCCGTCCTTCTTTCCTTTCCTCTCTCCTCCTTTCCTTCCTCCCTTCCTTCTAAGGAGGGAAGGAAGGAAGGAAAGAAAGAAAGGAGTAAGGAAGGAAGGAAGGAAAAGGAAGGGAGGAAGGAAAGGAGGAAGGAAAGAAAGAAAGAAGCAAGGAAGGACGGCAGGAAGAGAGGAAAGAAGTATGGAAGGAGAGGAAGAACGAAGGAAAAATTAAAGAAAGAGGAAGGAAGGAAGGAAGGAAGGAAAGAAGGAACAGTCAAAAGAGACGGGGGGGAGGACGACAGAAGGGTTAATGCTTTTTTTTAGTCGAATCTACTTGAGATGAAAGCATCCAGTTTATAAAGGCTCATCTTGTCATCTGGCTCCTGTTACTCAATCTTATCACCGCTTAATGAAAGAAGCAACATGTTCTCCACATCAACAGGCGTCAAGGCGTCGCCCCTAACGACAGAATAATCTCAATAATTTCATTAATGTTTGAGTCAGGTTACTAATTAATCTGACACGCAGGAATAACAGCTTCTAACCAGGATTAGAAGATGATACGTGCCGACACATGATCCGGATAACAGCGTGCAAACACAATATCCTTCATCCCCACCAGTGAAATGATGTCATCGTGTCGATAGTGGTAATTACTATAATGGTGAGCAGTTGAGTTTTTAAGTGTTTGGATAACTAAATTGGGTTTTTGGGAAGTGTATTTATTTTTTTACAAAGAGAGCAGAGGAGTGTAACTACTGTCCTCACACTGCATGTTTTCCCTTCCTTCCTCCCTCATTTCCTCCTTCCTACTTTCCTTCCTTCCTTATTTCCTCCGCCCTTTAATTTTTCAACTACTTGACTTTTTATTACTCCATATAACATTTGGCCTGAGGGTGGCGCCAAAGAGAAAATGAGAGAATCAATAACAAGTGTTTCCTGTAGAAAAAGTGCAGATTTTAATTGTTTAACCTTCTAGTCCTCCTCCCAGGTCAACTTGACCCTTCCTTCCTTCCTTCCTTCCTCCTTCTTTTCTTTCTCCATCCCCTTTTCTTCCTTCCGTCCTCCCTCCCTCTTTGTTACCTTCCTTCCTTTGTCCTTCCTTCCTTCCTTCTTTCCTCTGTCCTTCTTTCCTTCATTCCTTCTTCCCTCCTTCTTTCCTTCCTCCATCCCCCTTCCTTCCTTCCTTCCTTCTTTCCTTTCCTCCCTTCCCTTTTTCATTCCCTCCTTTCCTTCCTCCCTTCCTTCTTTCTTCCTCCCTCCCTACCTTCCTTCCTTGACTCGAGGACAACAGGAGGGTTAATAAAAGGAACTTCAAGTATACTACTTTTTTAAGGGTACTCATCTATCATATTTTACCAAACTAGCTGCCAATGATACAAAATTAAGTATTAAAGCTGAGAACAGTGTTACAGCGTGACAGTGTTGAGCTGTTTTATTAGAAGCAGTGGAGGCTTGTGATTGACAGAGTCTCCCTTTAGAAAACACTGATTCAACCTGACTCCACTCCAGCTCTGGAAGACAGTGTCTGCCCACAACATTTCCCATACATGCTGCTCCATATGTCCGAGAGTACTGGAGAGACGGCTCGTGGGCTTCAGTAGATTCTGCAGATTTATAGTCGGCCAGTAAACTCTGGTTCGCTCGTTAGACTGCAGATTACAATCCTGGCTGTGTTCAAAGTTTGGCAAGATGAGAAACTCCTTGTAGTGTGTTAGTGGTAATAATTACACTGATATATATT
>NC_070591.1:5850776-5853276 GCF_027409825.1 Scomber japonicus | reverse complement strand
CATTTAAGCCCACATCATGATTTATTTACTAAATATAAACAAATATATTGATTTTAAAGAATTAAAAACATCAATATATGTATTCAGTAACATGTTAAATATTAAATAATGAGGAAAAAACCCTCCTGAGTAAAATCTTAAAGGTCTGACTTCAGATGTAACCTCCTTTGTAATCATCAACAACAAAGATTGCTGTCTCATCCTGAGTTAAAGTCACTGAGGAAGCTGTCGTTACCCAGAATGCATCAGCTGAAAACAATCCACACGTTCAGTCACTTTATGTTTCATTCCGACTTGTGACTGACTGCAATGACAAACACAGGAATATAAACTTCCCTCTGTGAATCCCTCGTGACTCACCGGCTCCCTGACAGGTTTTTCTAATGCGACTCTACAAAGTTATTACTTACATCTTTGCACTCAGTTAACAAAAACCACACAATGTCACCAAGCATCACTTCCACATCACGCTCGGACGCCGTGAGCCACATCTTCATCTTTCAGAGTCTGAAAGGCGTTTTCTCCCGAGGCCACGCGGCTCTGTGTGAACCGCTGCTTACCCCTCCATTAAAGTAAGCTTAAAAGTTAAACTTGATGTTGTTGCGATGAAGTGTTTTTTACAGACTGCGTGACTTTCAGCTTGTCCCACACACACAAACATACGCGCACACACACACACACACACGCACACACACACACACACACATCTTTAAGATGTGAGACAAACCTCTCGAGTTAGGAGGAATCCCAGTTTGAATGATTCACGTAAACCTCTTGACCCACTCATTAGTATCACAGACAGCTTTCAGTTTGGTTTTATAGTGGTGAAAATGCAGCAGGACACACACACACACACACACACACACACACACACACACACACACACACACACACACACACACACACACACACACACACACATATCGATTTCATACATGTTTCATGAGATTTATGGAACACCAGATTTATGACGTTTCTTGGGGTCTCTGCTAGCTTTAAATTGACCGTAACATTTTCCAGTGATGTTCTGAGAATGAAGAGATAAAACATACAAAGGTAAAGTCTAAAAAAATGGTTAAAATGCTCATGTACACTCTACGTATAATCAGTCTTAGTTGCATGATTATAAAGGAGGTTAACACTTAACCTAACAGCTGATCTTAGATCTTAGGAAGGAAATAGGAAAGGAGGGAAGGAAGGAAGGAAAAAATGAAGGAATGTTGGACAGAAGGAGGGAAGGAAGGAAGGAAGGACGGAAGGAGGGAACATTTACCCTAATAGCTGAACTTAGGAAGGAGGGAAGGAAGGAAGGAAAAAAGGAAGGAATGATGGACGGAAGGAAGGACAGAAGGAAGGAAAGAAGGACAGAAGGAGGGAACATTTACCCTAACAGCTGAAAACATTGGTTAGTAAATTAGAAAACTCATCAAATGTAATAAGTTACATTACTTTGATGAAGTCATTGAAATAGTTACATTACTTATTACATTTTAAATAGAGTAACTCGTAATCTGTAACCTATTACGTTTCCATAGTAACCTTCCCTTAACATACTTCCATCTGCAGACTGTCACACTCACAGTAGTTTAACACGTCAGGTGCAGCTTTCTTCTTTTCTCTTCCTGCTTTTATTTATTTCTTTTTGATGCTAGTAATATTTACATGATCAGATAGTTGCTGTGTGTGTGTGTGTGTGTGTGTGTGTGTGTGTGTGTGTGTGTGTGTGTGTGTGTGTGTGTGTGTGTGTGTGTGTGTGTTTGTTTAGCAGGAGGCTGATGTGGAAAGCCTCCAGTTCTCCTCCGTGTGTGTCTGGGGGTCCCGGGGCCAGTAAATATGTTAGACCATCTGGCCAGCTGTCTGTCTGTCTGGGCAGATGGTCGACTTGAGGGGCCGACTGCAGACTCACCACAGGAGCTGCAACATGATTCAATGACAGGACTCGATGCCATTCATTTCCACATAAATAGATCGTTTTTTTTTATTTGCTTCTCAGTTTGAGGTTGTTTTTTTTTTCAGCCAACAGTGTGAATATCTATCTGTTCATTTTAGGATATTTATGACAGGAGCAAAACAATAGGTAGCATGTTATTTGGGCATGAGGTGGAGCCATGGGCGGAGCGGGGGAGGTTGCTATTGTTGCGAGGGCTGGATCTCGAGGACATTGGTCAATCAACCTGTCAATCAGGACGTAGCCACGCGCTAATGCATACCCTGCTTTATCGTCAAATATAAAATCAGGGAGGCCAAAATGTCCCAAATGAACATCATACTGCATTGAAGAAGGCTTTAAACTAGCGATTGAGACCATAAACACATTTTGAAAACGTTTACTGAGGTTAGAAATCAAGTGAGAAGTTGGTGAATTCTCCATTGACTTGTATAGAGACGGTCGCCCCCTGGTGGCCTTTTGATAGAATGCAGTTCTAAGTTACTTCTGCATTGGCCTCATTTCAGAGGACCAGAACTCCCCGCCTGGTTGTATGTTAACATGCAATGGCAA
>NC_070591.1:5845741-5850276 GCF_027409825.1 Scomber japonicus | reverse complement strand
AATGGCTTATTTAACAAATCACATTTTCCTCTTGCCTAAGAAATAATTAAGTGTGGGATTTGATATCATATTGCAATGTTTTAAAGATGGGAGAGATTCATTGTTTAATTCAAGTGGCAATAAATTTGGAATTAAACTTTCACTCTCTATTATTAACCTTTATACTTGATAACCTGCTGTTTATGTTTATGTGGGTTTCCAAAGGTTTCTACATCAAGATATGGATTATACTTAAATTACTAGCCAGGGAAGGAAGGGAGGGAGGAGGGGAGGGAAAAGAGGGAAGGGAGGAAGGAAAGGAGGAGGGAGGAGGAAGGAAGGAAGGAAGGGAGGAAAAGAGGGAGGAAGGAAAGGAGGAAGGAAGGAAGGGAGGGAGGGAGGAGGAAGGGAGGAAGGAAGGAAGGAAAGGAGGAAGGAAGGGAAGAGGGAGGGAAGAGAGAGGAGAGAGAGAGGAGAGAGAGAGAGAGAGAGAGAGGAAAGATGGAAGGGAGGAAGGAAGGGAGGGAAGAGAGGAAGGAAGGATGGAAGGGAGGAAGGAAGGAAGGAAAGGAGGAAGGAGAGGGGAGGGAGGAGGGAAGGAAGAAGTAAGGAAGGAAAGAAGGGAGGAAGGATGGAAAGGAAAGAAGGAAGGAAGAATTAAACTTTGACTCTCTATTATGAACCTTTTACATTTGATAACCTGCTGTTTATGTTTATGTGGGTTTCCAAAGGTTTCTACATCAAGATATGAATTATACTTAAATTACTAGCCAGGGGAGGGAGGAGGGAGGGAAGGAGGGAGGGAGGGAGGGAGGAAGGAAGGAAGGAAGGAGAGGGAAGGAAGGAAAGAAGGAAGGAAGGAAGGAAGGAAGGAAGGGAGGGAGGGAGGAGATGAGAGGGAGGGAGGAAGGGAGGAAGGAAGAAGGGAAGGAGGGAGGAGGGGAGGGGAGGGAAGGGAGGGAGGAAGGAAGGAAGGAAGGAAAGGAGGAAGGAAGGAAGGAGAGGGAGGGAAGAGAGAGAGGAAGGGAAGACAGAGAGGACGGAAGGATGGAAGGGAGGAAGGAAGGGAGGGAAGAGAGGAAGGAAGGATGGAAGGGACGAAGGAAGGAAGGAAAGGAGGAAGGAGAGGGAGGGAGGAGGGAAGGGAGGAAGGAAGAAGGGAAGAAGTAAGGAAGGAAAGAAGGGAAGAAGGAAGGGAAGGAAGGAAAGAAGGAAGGGAAGGAAAGGAAAGAAGCGAAGGAAGAATTAAACTTGGAATTAAACTTTGACTCTCTATTATGAACCTTTTACATTTGATAACCTGCTGTTTGTGTTTATGTAGGTTTCCAAAGGTTTCTACATCAAGATATGGATTGTGCTTAAATTACTAGCCAGGGAGGGTGGGAGGGAGGAAGGAAGGAAGGGAAGGAGGAAGGAAGAAAGAAGGGGGGGAGGCCAAGTATGAAAAGATAAAAAACCCAACAACAGCAAACAGCCCAGTTGAACCGCTGTAGGTGGAGGTGCAGTGATGGTGGGAAGCAGCATGTCTGACTGATTTGTGCGTTTGAATTAATAAATAACTTTTATTATTGACAGTTTTGCACTTTGTTGAACTCTTTCTATTGTAAATTATGGGATCAAGTATAAGTCTTATTACTTGAAGGATAAAACTGGTCATTTACGGTATCACTGCCTTCTAAAACAACACACAAAACCAAAAGTAAGACTGAATGCTCCTGAAAATGTCAAATGGTGTAACCACAAAAGAATGATAGATATTAAATATGTTATCCACCTACAGTGTATTTAAGTGGACTTATATTAATAATGACTGTAAATGTGTCCTGATCTCCATGGTTACCCAGATTAAATGTAATATTTAGAACAATAGTATTCCATTAGCTTTATTTAATATAAAAGTTATAATGTAAGATCATGCCAAACTAGTTGATATGGTGTTTTATTGACTATTCACTGTTTTTAACCAAGTGTAAAGTTTTTATGGTTACACCACTTAGACATTTTTTACCACAATCCTCTAATATATTCTCTCAAAATGGATTAAAAGCAGAAATTTGATGCTGGGTCCACAAAAAAAGGACGTTTGCAAGTTATTCATACGTTTATTTTCACATTTTAACCCTTTAAATTTAAACCTCATGGACACATCATCCTAACCCTACCTTGGAGACTTAGCCGAGTGCTACTGTACACAAGCTGTTTTAAAGCATCTGGATATGAATATGCTCGTCTCAAACCACAATGTCGTCACGTGAGCACAGAGCAGTCGTTAACCCCAACAGCTACTCAAGCTGACTGGAGGTTAAAAACAAATGAATTTCCCTCGTGCAGGAAAGTCAGCGAAAGCATTAACCGCCATTTGACACTCAAAGCTATTTTAATGTTTGTGGTGTTATTTCTCCATGGGTTCATCATGGGTTTATTATCATTTATGAGGGGAGATATCATGTGTGTGAATGTGTGTGTGTGTGTGTGTGTGTGTGTGTGTGTGTGTGTGCGTGTCATGGGTATCATCTGATCCGGGCCATTCTCCGCATTTTTTTTTTTTTTTTTATTTAGCCCTGAATAATTCTCCACTTTAAGCAGTTTGTCACTAAAGGAGAAGATGGCAGTGTTTCGTATGAAGGCGAGACGAATCGGAGAGTGTTTACAGGAAAATGTGTGGAGAATATTTACGTCTTGGGTGGGATGACAGGTCTCCATAAATTCTTCAATTGATGGGGTTATAATGCCAAACGTTAGTCGGTGTGAGGACCAAGATTTATTTATTCTTTTAGCAGTAAAGAGGTTGAAGCTGAAACAATCATCTTCTCATGCTGAGCTAGATCTGTAAATGTCTGTATTAGATCCAAGTAGGCATGGGCCGGTATGAGATTCTGGCGGTATGATAACCATAAGCAAAAAAATCACGGTTTCACGGTATGGCGGTATTGCGCAATAGCTCTAAAATGTTCCTAAAAGGAAGAAAAATAAAGACAGACATGTTCATTTAACCTGAATCTGTAATGACAGTGTGAGTGATACTCTACGCTGCAGCTGCTCCACCTGAGGGGTTTCTGACCAGCACTTCCTGTCTTTGACCAGCACTTCCTGTCTTTGACCAGACTAAAAACAGCTCATACCTCAAGAACGGTATGAGGAAGGAAAGGAAGGAGGGAAGGAAGGAAGGAAGGAAGGAAAGGAGGGAAGGAAGGAAAGGAGGGAAAAGGGATTAGGAAGGAAAGGAAGGAGGGAAGGAAAGACAAAAGGAAGGAAGGAAAGGAAGGAGGGAAAAGGGATTAGGAAGGAAAGGAAGGAGGGAAGGAAAGACAAAAGGAAGGAAGGAAGGAAGGAAGGATTTATATGACCAGACTAAAAACAGCTCATACCGTAGGAACGGTATGACAGAAAATTTGGCGGTTTGGGTTATCGTGGCTTTTTCAAATCGCGGTATACCTTGAACACGGTTATCATCCCATGCCTAGATCCAAGTTGTATGAAAATGATATGAGAAGAGCTTAAATTATATACAGCTAATATGTTTTCAATTGCACTGTACTGTAGGTAGCTGAACCATTAGCATCGATAGCTTAGCTGTGCCTCCTCATAGTTAGTGACACCAAACTAGCCTAGATTCGTGTCATATAGCCATAAAGTTGTATATTTTATAAACAGTCTGGTCAGTCCTGCAAACAACTCGTAACTGGGGCTGAGTATCATTATGACTTTTCCATAATACAGTTCTGGCACTACTTGGCTCTACTCGACTCAACTCTACTCAATTTTTGGTACCAGGCATGTCGTTTTTCATTACTTCATACTCAATTAGCGCTTTTTCCACTATACAGTGCCACCACGACTCGACTCGTTTCCACTAGGGATAGTACCTGGTACCTGCTACTTGGTACTTTTTTAGTACCTGCTCTGCTGAGGTTCCAAGCGAGCCGAGCCTTGTTGCACACAAAGCAACAAAATTGGGCCGTATGGCTGTAACGCTATTGCCGGTATTTAAAAATGCCGGGTTTGATTCTTGTGTGGGACGGCTCATGACTCTTCCAGTGACTCTCTGACCAATCAGCGGCCGGCAGTCTGTCTGACGTCACATTTAGTATCGACTCGGCTCGCTTGAACCTCAGCAGAGAAGATACCAAAAAAAGTACCAGGTACTATCCCTAGTGGAAACGCAAAAAAACAGAGTAGAGTTGAGCAGAGTAGTGCTAGAACTGTATAGTGGCTGTGGCAGTGGACCAATTACATGTTGCATTAAATCAACGAGCGCTTGCATTGATTGGCTGTGAGCAAGTCCGTACAAATAGTCATATTTTCTATCTCTGGGTGCACAAAGGATCGATTGCAGGTATCGATTGATGAGAGACATTTCAATCAGTCCTTAAAGGTATCAAGTACCAATACGCAGCAGTAGTCGTAACTAGGATGGTTAGATCTGTGAATTACTTTCATCTGACTCAACCCAAATGTACAGACTAGGCATGGGCCGGGTATGAGATTCTGGCGGCATGATAACCATAAGAAAAAATATCACAGTTTCACAGTATGGTGGTATTGTGATTAAAGCT
>NC_070591.1:5815741-5840741 GCF_027409825.1 Scomber japonicus | reverse complement strand
ATATCAGCTCTGTATGATTACACGCCTCACAGTTTACATCTGATACCAATGTTTAGTATCAGTACAGGAAATGATGTACCTTATATATCTATATACATCAAGGTGGAGGGGTGTGGAGGTTTCGAGGAGGAAATGGGAATTTTCTTCTTTTTATTAACAGTATTGATCTGATCTCTAACATCCTCATTGTCACAAGCTACAGTTTAAACCTAACAATAGTTTATTTTCCTAAGCTACAATGTTTAGCTAACTTATAATATAGTAATATGTAATAAATCTAATATTCCTTAGAAAGTGACAATTTAAAAAAGGTTGGCATTAGACTTAACCTTTGTGTCGTCCTCCCGGGTCAAATTGACCCTGTCTGTTTTGACTGTTCTTCCTTCCTTCCTTCCTTCCTTCCTTCCTTCTGTCCTCTCTCCCTCCTTCCTTGCTTCCTTCCTTCCTTCTCTCTCTCTCTCTCTCTCTCTCTCTCTCTCTCTCTCTCTCTCTCTCTCTCTCTCTCTCTCTCTCTCTCTCTCCCTTCCTTTCCTCCCTTCCTGCCTTCCTTCTTCCTTCCTTGACCCAAGGACAACAGGAGGGTTAAACTGGAGTGTTTCGAGGATTTAACATTCTTGTATATAGAGTAAGAAGAATTATGATATAATGATTTCCTCTGTGCTGCTTTGGCAATATAGGTTTGTGATCGGTCATGCCAATAAAGTGATCAGGAGGTAAAGCAGTCGAGCAGCAGGAAGATTTGGTGGTTCGATTCCCAGCTCCTTCAATCCAAATGTCGATGTGCCCAAAGCCTATGTGATCCCGATGGCTGCGCCAACAGTGTATGAATGTGTGTGAATGGGTAAATGTGAAATGTAGTGTAAAAGTGCTTTGAGTGGTCGGAAAAGTACAGTCCATTTACCATAAAGCTTATTTGAATTTGAGTAGAAAATATTAAATTGCCATAGTAAAATCACAGTATGGAGGAGCAGAATAAACTCCACATATAGCATTAGGTAAAAAAGTAGAAGAGAAAGTACTCAGGAGTCTTACGGTGAAAATGTTTATTGAAGCATGAATCAAAGTATTATCAATAAACTGGTCTGATGCATGATGTCACCACGAGGAAACTGTCCTCCATGGATAGTTTTAAACTTTCATAGATATTACCACGAATACTCTACACAGTCATACTTAGTACATCTACAGTAATGGAATTGCCCTATTTGTTCATTAAGGAAACACAGTTACCCATCTATAGCTGCGTTCAGACTGCAAGCAAATCTGATTCAAATCTGATTCCTTGTTAATTTTTAGGCCTGACTGTCCACACTGTTTTCAGCAAGTGTCCAAATCAGTTTTGGCTCTGTTCAGACTGGGCCACATTAATGACGAATCTGACAGGTTGCTGTGGCAACGTTGTCAACGTTTATGTCCTCCGTTGCCTCCAGTGATATCACCTAGCAACAACAACTGGAATAAGCGCGGGTCTGGTGTCTCATAGAGTGACGTAGCATAGAGACGTAGAGAGACGTCACAGACAGTCAAATCCGATATGAGGAGCTGTTCAGACTCAGACACATCTGTCCAAATGAGATCTGAGACTTCCTCCCTCCTCTAGTTTCCAAAAATCAGATCTCATGTGGTTTATGACTGTTCAGACTTCATAAGAGCATCTGGTTCCAATCTAGATTGGCTAAAAATCAGATTTTGGTTTGCAGTGTGAACGCTGCCTTTGGGTTTAAAGAGTTAGATAAAGCTGCATTATTGTTATCAAAGTGACTCCTGCTTTCCCCAAAAAACACCACACACTGTTTCCTTCACCCCAAAGACGATGACGCTGGTTTCACTGTGACATCATGGCTCATGCTTGACCCTAAATATGGAAGAAATTCCCCTAACAAAAGTGTTTGGAGTGAGGAATGTGTATTACAGAAGACGTAGAGCAACTTTGAGCTTCTGCCAATTACTAACACACACACACACACACACACACACACACACACACACACACACACACACACACACACACACACACAGAGGCTACAAATTCAAAGGCAGCAGTCACGCAGGAGGAGAGGATTCTCAGAGAAGATAAAACAGTTAATTACAGACAAGCAAAGATGTGAGAGGAGTTATCAACAAACACACAGCAAACAGTGTCTGAGTGGAGGAAGCAGCAGCGACGGGAGGCAACAGGCACAATGTCCTGAGTGATGGAAACAAAGAGGAAGAGAGAGAGAGAGAGAGAGAGAGAGAGAGAGAGAGAGAAGCAGATGGGTCCCTCGGTACGCTGATTCAGATACTTTTAAAAAATGCATTTTACCCTTCAGTCTGTATTGTGTTGCTGCTGCTTGTTTCAACTTATAATATTGTCTTGACTCTAGCAGCTTGTTCTTCTTCCCGTAGCATTAAATAACGCTGCTTTGTCCCTTGGTGTAACTTTTAGTGTCACTTTTCAATGTAACCATGATCTTCCCTTAAAGCTAACCAAGTGTTTTTTCTGTCTAAACTTAACCAGACCTTAAAGACTGTGTAAAGTGAATTCAGACATTTTCTTCTAAGCACATTAAATAGGTCATAAATGTGTTTCTAAAAAAGGTGTAAAAAGCATTTCAACCATTTAGATTTGAATTGTGGAGCTAGGCTTCACAAACTGTGTTTCAAGATTTCTGTGTTCAGGATTTAGTGATTAGCAAAAACCCTCCCCTGCTGCTGTAGAGGTAGAAATACATTCAGAACACACTACTACTACTACAGTCTACAGTTAGCCAGTTAGCTGAGTTAGCAGCTGAATTAGCCACCGAGCTGGCAGCCGAGTTAGCCGCCGAGCTAGCAGCCGAGTTAGCCGCCAAACTAGCAGCTGAGTTAGCAGCAGAAAGCTCTCAGAAGTAGCGTCCATGTTTCTGGTAGAGGTGGTGACTTTGATTGACAGGTGACACTTGGTAGGGGGCGGGGTTTCAGCAGACGTTTGGGAGCAGAGAAAGAGGCTGATTTTTACACAACTTTGAAGCCTAATTTCATATTAGCGATTTTTTTAATCATTCAAATTTGGCAGCAATTATGAATTATTTTAGCTAAATTTAAGTAATAATGAAAAGGTAGAGATGATTATAAATGTAACCTGACGACAACAGGAGGGTTAAAAAGATATAAACAGATGTTAGTTTCCATATAATTTATTTAACACCTTGGGAATATAAACAGGTTGTGACTTAATACTATATGTTGTTGTAAATCATAGCTTTCACTTGGTGGCTTTAGATCTGCTATTTCATCAAAGTGATTCGGTAGATGTTTGAAATTATAACTCAAATACCGATTCATTTTGTTTCTTTATTGATATTTCCTCAATTTGTAGAGTCAGTTTTTCATTTGACAGCTTTATTGATGCTCTGGAGTCTTTACACATAAACAAGTAAAGCAAGCAAAGTGAGTGTTTGAGATTCTTCCCTTTGTAAAATGAAAGGATTTGTCTAAGCTCCAGGAGATATTATCTACTCAGTGATTCAATTCCCAAAAGCGTTTTAGGACTAAAATCGTTACATTCGTTGTAATAACCGTCGTTAGCGGCAACAGCAGCAGCAGCAGCAGCAGCAGCAGTGTTGGTGTTTTCTTTTAATCGGGCGGTTTGGACACGTTTGTAATAAACTCGTGTTGTTGAAGCCGCCGCCGCCGCTCCAGAGCTGCAGTTAGAAGAATAGCTTGTCATTAATTATTGAAGTCTTCAGGATTACAGCAGCGAGAGGAACGAGGAAGTGTAACGATGCAGCTGGGAGGACGAGGATCCAAGCAAATAAATGGTTTTACACTCTTCATACGACTGAAGAACCATTTAGGTTTACATGGGTGTCAAACTCATTCTCATTCAAGGGCCACATACTGCCCAATTTAATCTGACGTGGGCCGGATCATTAAAAAGATGGATGGAAGGAAGGAAGGAAAGGAGGAAGGACAGATAGAAGGAAGAAAGGAAGGAAAAGAAGGAGGAGAAGGAAGAGTAGACAGGAATGAAAGACGGAAGGAATAAAGGAAGGAAGGAAAGAAAGGAGTAAGGAGGGAGGGAGGGAGGGAGGAAGAAAGGAGTAAAGAGGGAGGGAGGAAGGAAGGAAAGAAGGAAGGAAGGAAGGAAAGGAGTAAAGAGGGAGGGAAGAAAGAAGGAAGGAAGGAAAGGAAAGGAGTAAGGAGGGAGGGAGGAAGGAAGGAAAGGAAGGAGGGAGGAAAGTAGGAAGGAAGGAAGGAGTAAGGAGGGAGGAAAGGAGGAAGTAAGGAAGGAAGGAAAAGAGTAAGGACGGAAAGGAGTAACAAGGGAGGGAGGAAGGAAGGGAAGGAGGAAGGTAGGAAGGAAGGAAAGAAAGAAAGAAGCAAGGAAGGATGGAAGGAAGAGAGAAAAGAAGTATGGGAGGAAGAAGCAAGGAAGGATGGAAGGAAGAGAGGAAAGAAGTATGGAAGGAGGGGAAGAACAAAGGAAAAATTAAAGAAAGAGGGAGGAAGGAAGGAAAGAAGGAAACATGGAAACATGGAAGGATGGAAGGAAGAAAGGAAGGGAAGGAAGGAGGAAAGGAAAGAAGGAAGGCAGGAAGGTAGGGGGGAGGAAAGGAAGAGATGGAACAGTGAAAAGAGAGATGGGGTCAATTTGACCCGGGAGGACGACAGGAGTCCAGTCAGAGGAGCGTTACAGTGGTCGAGTCTACTAGAGCAGACCAGATCCGGTCCGCCGAGGGGTCTGATCCGGCCCACTTAGCTTATTCTTCCCTCCCTTCCTTCCTTTCTGTCTTCTTTTTCTTCCTTCCTTCTATCCTTCCATCTGTCCTTTCTTCCTTCCATCTTTTATGTCTTATTGTCCTTCCTTCCTTCCTTCCTTCCTTCTGCCTTTCATTCCTGTCTACTCTTCCTTCTCCTCCTCCTTTTCCTTCCTTCCTTCCTTCCTTCATTTCTTCTGTCTTTCATTCCTGTCTACTTTTCCTTCTCCTCCTTCTTTTCCTTCCTTCCTTCCTTCTATCCTTCCATCTGTCCTTTCTTCCTTCCATCTTTCATGTCTTATTGTCCTTCCTTCCTTCCTTCCTGTCTTATTGTCCTTCCTTCCTTCCTTCCTTCCTTCCTTCCTTCTGCCTTTCATTCCTGTCTACTCTTCCTTCTCCTCCTCCTTTTCCTTCCTTCCTTCCTTCCTTCCTTCATTTCTTCCATCTTTCATTCCTGTCTACTCTTCCTTCTCCTCCTCCTTTTTCTTCCTTCCTTCCTTCCTGTCTTATTGTCCTTCCTTCCTTCCTTCATTTCTTCCGTCTTTGATTCCTGTCTACTCTTCCTTCTCCTCCTTCTTTTCCTTCCTTTCTTCCTTCTATCTGTCCTTCCTTCCTGTATGTGGCCCTTGAATGAAAATGAGTTTGACACCTCTACTATACACACATGGTTTTATGATCAGTTTTTTAAAGGCTCATCTTGTCATCTGGCTCCTGTTACTCAATCTTATCACCGCTTAATGAAAGAAGCAACATGTTCTCCACATCAACAGGCGTCAGGCGTCGCCCCTAACGACAGAATAATCTCAATAATTTCATTAATGTTTGAGTCAGGTTACTAATTAATCTGACACGCAGGAATAACAGCTTCTAACCAGGATTAGAAGATGATACGTGCCGACACATGATCCGGATAACAGCGTGCAAACACAATATCCTTCATCCCCACCAGTGAAATGATGTCATCATGTCGATAGTGGTAATTACTATAATGGTGCTGATGATGGGGAGCAGTTGAGTTTTTAAGTGTTTGGATGACTAAATTGGGTTTTTGGGAAGTGTATTTAACCACCAAAATAGTTTTTGCAAAGAGAGCCAGAGAGAGAATTGTCTTAAACTTGTAAAACATTCACATAATTATATTCACATCAGTGCAGCGAGGCAGTGGTGTGCACAAAGGGCGGGCAGGGGGGGTAGGCTGCGGTTGCCCCCCCTCGTGGCCCAACTGTTGAAAAATGCTCGCTAAAGTGTCCTTTTGGGAGCCAAAACGCATGCTAAGGTGCCCTCTTGGGAGCCAGAACGCGTGCTAAGGTGCCCTCCTGGGGCACACTAAACTGCCCTCTTCAGTGGCGAGAACATGCTCTTCGCCCGTGCCCTTCGCCACTGCAGCGAGAAGTGTAACTACTGTCCTCACACTCTGATGTAGCATTAATTACTTTTTGTTGTGTTGCATGTTTTCAGGAAGTAGCCACAGCCTCAGACTCCCTCCTTTCCTTCCACCCTCCTTTCCTCCCTTCCTCCCTCCTTTCCTCCCTTCTTTCCATTTTCCTCCCTTCCTTCCGTTTTCCTCCCTACCATCCTTCCTTCCATCCTTTCCTTCTTTCCTCCCTTCCTCCCTCCGTTCCTTCCTTCTTCCTCCCTCCTGTTTTCAGGAAGTAGCCACAGCCTCTGACTCTGATTTTGACTCATTTATTAAAACTTTAATCCTCTCCTACTAACATTACCCTTAGCAACAAGTAGTTTATTCAAATGTACTACCAGTATACTTATTTTATACTAAAACTGAGGCAGTATATTTGAAGTAATTTTTATATACTATATTTTATATACTTAAGAATAGTATAGTGAAGTATACTTGGTTTATACTGAAAAGTATGAAGAAAAGTCTAAGACTAAGTACATTAACCTTTGTGTCGTCCTCCTGGGTCAAATTGGCCCTGTCTGTTTTGACTCTTCCTTCCTTCCTTCCTTCCTCCTTCTCTCTTTCCTTCCTCTCTCTTTCCTCCCTTCCTTCTGCCCCTCCCTCCTTCCTCCCTTTATTCCTTCCTTTCTTTCCTCCCTCCTACCTTCCTCTCTGTCCTTCTTCCCTTCCTTCCCTCCTTCCTTGCTCCCTCCTTTCCTTCTTTCTTTCCTCCCTCCCTCCTCTCTTCCTTCCTTCCTTCCTTCCTTATTCCCTTCATCCTTCCTTTTCTTTCCTTTCCTTCCTTCCTTCCTCCTTCCTTTCCTTCCTTCTTTTTCTTTTTCCTTATACTTACACTCAAGCATACTTAATAAAATGAACTTCATACACTACTTTTTTAAGGATACTCAACTTTCATATTTTACCAAACTAGCTGCCAATGATAAAAATGAAGTATTAAAGCTGAGAACAGTGTTACAGAATCACTTGAGTATAGCGTGACAGTGTTGAGCTGTTTTATTAGAAGCAGTGGAGGCTTGTGATTGACAGAGTCTCCCTTTAGAAAACACTGATTCAACCTGACTCCACTCCAGCTCTAGAAAACAGTGTCTGCCCACAACATTTCCCATACATGCTGCTCCATATGTCCGAGAATACTGGAGAGACGGCTCGTGGGCTTCAGTAGATTCTGCAGATTTATAGTCGGCCAGTAAACTCTGGTTCGCTCGTTAGACTGCAGATTACAATCCTGGCTGTGTTCAAAGTTTGGCAAGATGAGAAACTCCTTGTAGTGTGTGTTAGTGGTAATAATTACACTGATATATATATACTAATGTGTCTTGGGCTAACCATCCATGCTGCAGCCATTGAAGATAAATAAATACATAAATACATAAATAAATACCATAAAAAACCATAAAACACATGGAGCAATACAAAAAGTATATAATAAATATGATGCAATAGATATTAAAAACAGAATAAACATCTATTCAATACCAAATAGCAGCTCTTATAGTTTATGTAGCATAAAAATCTTAATAAATACTAGAAAATAATTAGTTTTCAGTGTGAATTTTTGCATGTTAAACTTCCAGTATGTTATTTTTGTAATTATCAATTTCCTATAAGCATATTTTATGTAACTGTTGATTCACATAAATACGTTTAAATAAGTATTTTTGTCCGTTAAGAACTGTTTAGAGTGTAATTTATTAAGTCTTTTTTTCCAAATTAAAAAAAAAAATATGAAGGAAGGAAGGAATGGAGGAAGGTAGGGGGAGGAAAGAAAGAGAGAAGGAGGGAGGGAGGAAGGAAAGGAGGGAAGGAAAGAAGGAGGGAGGGAGGGAGGAAAGGAAAGAAGAAAGGAGGGAGGGAGAAAGAAAAAGAGGAAGGGAGGAAGGAAAGGAAAGAAAGGACAGTGGAAAGAATGAAGGGAGAAAGTCAGGGGGGAGGAAAGAAAGAGAGAAGTAGGGAGGGAAGGAAGGAAAGGAAAGAAGGTAGGAGGAAGGGGAGGGAGGGAGTAGTGAGGAAAGAAGGAAGGTAGGAGGGAGAAAGAAAAAGAGGAAGGAAGGAAAGAAGGAAGGGAGAAAGGTAGGAGGGAGGGAGGAAGTAGTGAGGAAAGAATGTAGGAGGGAGAAAGGGAGAAAGAAAAAGGAAGGAAAGAGAGAAGGAAGGGAGGGAGGGAGGAAGTAGTAAGGAAAGAAGGAAGGTAGGAGGGAGAAAGGGAGAAAGAAAAAGAGGAAGGAAGGAAAGAAGGAAGGGAGAAAGTCAGGGGGAGGAAAGAAAGAGAGGAGGGAGGGGAGGGAGGGAGGGAGGAAGTAGTGAGGAAAGAAGGAAGGTAGGAGGGAGAAAGAAAAAGAGGAAGGGAGGAAAAAAGTACAGCGGAAAGAAGGAAGGAAGGAACAAACAGTCGCAAACAGGACGACATGAAGGTTAAATATAATTCACTCGGCATTTAAAGGGTTAATCTTTCACTCTTTGCACCATGTGAGCAAAACTCCAGGAAAATATCATAAACCAAAGCTCAAGGAAACAAAGAGGAAGGGAGGAAGGAAGGAAACAAAGAGGAAGGGAGGAAGGAAGGAAACAAAGCTAAAAAACAACCTCATTGTTCTCAGTTCTTAGTCACTATCTCCATCGCATTAGCTCCGTCAGCGAGCCTCCGAGGAGCCATAACGGCTAATATCACATCCAATGAGGACGAGAAGTGACATTTTCTATCACCTCGCTGCTGTGATGTCTGGAGCTCTGGATGGGCCCAGGGAGAGGGGGGGGTGAGGGGCCGAGGGGGGGGGGACAGATAGGGGTCATACGAGGCTAATGGTGGACGGAGACAAGGAGCTGATATTAGCTACAGGGAAAGCTATTAAGAGCAGGACGGAGACAGTCGTGATGAGGAGCTGATTACAAAATCACTGAGAGGAAAAATGACTTGGAGATAAGTAGACGCAGAGAGAAGAAGAAGAAGAAGAAGCAGCAGACTGATCACATGACCAACAAACTGTTAGAAGATAGTAAAGGATACATACGTGAAGATTTTGAGGTGTAACTTTTTTAGTGGGTTTTAAGAAATGTTTTTTTTTGTGTCACTTATTTCAACCTTATAAAATATATATATAAAAATTCCTTCCTTCCTTCCTTCCTTCCTCCCTTCCCTCCATCTGTCCTTCCTTCCTTCCTTCCTTCCTAAGATCTAAGATCAGCTGTTAGGGTAAATGTTCCCATTAAGCACCAAAATCTAAGCCCAGCTGTGTTGTCATGGATACTGACATGATTTATAAGGGAGATCATTTCTTATAAAGCAACATTTATCTCTCATTGTAAAATGTATTTATTAGTTCATGTAGATTTTGGAATATAAAATAAAGATATTTGATGAATAAAGTGGCTTTAATTAGTACTGTGACTCCATTTAAGCCCACATCATGATTTATTTACTAAATATAAACAAATATATTGATTTTAAAGAATTAAAAACAGCAATATATGTATTCAGTAACATGTTAAATATTAAAAAAAGAGGAAAAAACCCTCCTGAGTAAAATCTTAAAGGTCTGACTTCAGATGTAACCTCCTTTGTAATCATCAACAACAAAGATTGCTGTCTCATCTTGAGTTAAAGTCACTGAGGAAGCTGTCGTTACCCAAAATGCATCAGCTGAAAACAATCCCCACGTTCAGTCGCTTTATGTTTCATTCCGACTTGTGACTGACCGCAATGACAAACACAGGAGTATAAACCTCCCTCTATGAATCCCTAGTGACTCACCGGCTCCCTGACAGGTTTCTCTAATACGACTCTACAAAGTTATTACTTACATCTTGCACTCAGTTAACAAAAACCACACAATGTCACCAAGCATCACTTCCACATCACGCCTGAACGCTGCAAGCCACATCTTCATCTTTCAGAGTCTGAAAGGCGTTTCCTCCCGAGGCCACGCGGCTCTGTGTGAACCGCTGCTTACCCCTCCATTAAAGTACGCTTAAAAGTTAAACTTGATGTTGTTGCGATGAAGTGTTTTTGCAGACTGTGTGACTTTCAGCTTGTCCCATACACACACACACACACGCACACGCACACGCACACGCACACACACACACACACACACACACACACACACATCTTTAAGATCTGAGACAAACCTCTCGAGTTAGGAGGAATCCCAGTTTGAATGATTCACGTAAACCTCTTGACCCACTCATTAGTATCACAGACAGCTTTCAGTTTGGTTTTATAGTGGTGAAAATGCAGCAGGACACACACACACACACACACACACACACACATACACACACACACACACACACACACACACACACACACATATCGATTTCTTACATGTTTCATGAGATTTATGAAACACCAGATTTATGATGTTTCTTGGGATCTCTGCTAGCTTTAAATTGACCGTAACATTTTCCAGTGATGTTCTGAGCATGAAGAGATAAAACATACAAAGGTAAAGTCTAAAAAAAATGGTTAAAATGCTCATGTACACTCTACGTATAATCAGTCTTAGTTACATGATTACAAAGGAGGTTAACACTTAACCTAACAGCTGATCTTAGATCTTAGGAAGGAAGGAAGGAAATAGGAAAGGAGGGAAGGAAGGAAGGAAAAAATGAAGGAATGTTGGACAGAAGGAAGGAAGGAAGGAAGGAAGGAGGGAACATTTACCCTAATAGCTGAACTTAGGAAGGAAGGAAGGAAAAAAGGAAGGAATGATGGACGGAAGGAAGGAAGGAAGGAAGGAAGAACAGAAGGAGGGAACATTTACCCTAACAGCTGAAAACATTGGTTAGTAAATTAGAAAAGTCATCAAATGTAATAAGTTACATTACTTTGATGAAGTCATTGAAATAGTTACATTACTTATTACATTTTAAACAGAGTAACTAGTAATCTGTAATCTATTACGTTTCCATAGTAACCTTCCCTTAACATACTTCCATCTGCAGACTGTCACACTCACAGTAGTTTAACACGTCAGGTGCAGCTTTCTTCTTTTCTCTTCCTTCTTTTATTTATTTCTTTTTGATGCTAGTAATATTTACATGATCAGATAGTTGCTGTGTGTGTGTGTGTGTGTGTGTGTGTGTCTGTGTGTGTGTGTGTGTGTCTGTGTGTCTGTGTGTGTGTGTGTGTGTGTGTGTGTGTGTGTGTGTGTGTGTGTTTATTTAGCAGGAGGCTGATGTGGAAAGCCTCCAGTTCTCCTCCGTGTGTGTCTGGGGGTCCCGGGGCCAGTAAATATGTTAGACCATCTGGCCAGCTGTCTGTCTGTCTGGGCAGATGGTCGACTTGAGGGGCCGACTGCAGACTCACCACAGGAGCTGCAACATGATTCAATGACAGGACTCGATGCCATTCATTTCCACATAAATAGATCGGTGTTTTATTTGCTTCTCAGTTTGAGCTTGTTTTTTAAATTTTTTTTCAGCCAACAGTGTGAATATCTATCTGTCCATTTTAGGATATTTATGACAGGAGCAAAACAATAGGTAGCATGTTATATGGGTATGAGGCGGGGCCATGGGTGGAGTGGGGGTGGTTGCTATGGTAGCGAGGGCTGGATCTCGAGGACATTGGGCAATCAACCTGTCAATCAGGAAGTAGCCACGCCCTAATGCATACCCTGCTTTATCATCAAATATAAAATCAGGGAGGACAAAATGTCCCAAATGAACATCATACTGCATTGAAGAAGGCTTTAAACTAGCGATTGAGACCATAAACACATTTTGAAAACGTTTACTGAGGTTAGAAATCAAGTGAGAAGTTGGTGAATTCTCCATTGACTTGTATAGAGACGGTCGCCCCCTGGTGGCCTTTTGATAGAATGCAGTTCTAAGTTACTTCTGCATTGGCCTCATTTCAGAGGACCAGAACTCCCCGCCTGGTTGTATGTTAACATGCAATGGCAATAAAGGCATTTCTATACTTAAAGCTACATGCACACAGTTTTCATTGACTTCTGTAACGTAGAAAACCACACAAAGTTATTTTGAGCTCAATCTGCTCTCTCATGTGTCTAAAAGCTGCTGTATTTTGTGCAGCCGTTGCCTGCAATATATATTCTCAGCAGTTAGCTCGGTATGCCACGAAAATGCAACATTTTGCCCTTTGATGTCTTATGAGAAGTGATGGCACTCATCCATCCATCTATCCATCCATCCATCCATCCATTATTTATACCCATGTATCCTGCGCTGGGAGCTGGAGCCTGGAGCTGCCGGCTGTCAGCTGGATTACAACCTGGACAGGTCACTAGATTTATAGACAGACAACCGCTCAGGCTCGCAAACACACCCACGGGCAATTTGGAGTTGTCAGTTCACCTAACCTGCAGGTGTGTGGACTGTGAGACAAAGCCAGACCACCCGAGGGGAAACAGAAGCAGGCCTGAGAGGAACAGGTCAAAATCTCTGCTGTAAAAAAAAAAAGAAAGAAAGAGACATATTGGGTTTACTTCCAGATCGCTGTAGTATCTCTACGTGAGGAGCCGAACCAACCTGCTGATGATGACTATTACCTATTACTGCTCTGTTTTAGGGCATTTTCAGACCTTTAGTCCAGCTGAATGGGACACAGTCGTTTCCTTCATACTTAAAATCCAGATGAACTTTTAGACTAAATAAGATAAAGTAGAGTAAGTAAGTAGATAAATAAGGTTTGGGAAGATGAGCAATTCAAACATTTCTTGTTTTAACCCTTAAACAGGCAGGAGTGAAAAAAGCATAATTTGATGTCTCATTTGAACCTAAAATAAAACATTTCCACATATCTTTTTAATATATTTTGGATTTTATGAGTTGTATGTATCTCCACCAGGATATGTTTCCTCTATGAAGCAGTGTTTCCCACAGATCTGAAGGCAATGTGTGGTGGTAGGCCGGCGGCCGACGGGTGGGGGGGGGTGGGGTGTTTGGTAAGCTGTCCGACGGCGGGGGGGGGGGGGGGGGGTGATGGTTTGGGTGCTGGTTTGGGTGCTGGTCGACCGGGGGGTGGGGGGGGTGGGGTAAAAATAAATAAAATGATGGAGACACACGCGGTGTGTGTGTGTGTGTGTGTGTGTGTGTGTGTGTGTGTGTGTGTGTGGAGGCAGGCAGGCAGGCAGGCAGGCAGGCTATGTGAGAGAGACGCGTGAGTGACAGAGAGACGCAGGAAGAGCAGGTAAAGGAAATGCAGCTTAACGAATACGATGTGTATTTTTTAAATAGCGTTAAAAAAAAAATTTAATAACGAAACGCAATATGTGGCGGCCGGTGTTGAATCTGTGGCGCACCGCCACGAATTAGTCTATGTGTGGGAAACACTGGAAGGTATAAAATGGACATAATGGTAAAAACAATTGAATGTTTATTCAATAAAGAGAAGTGATACGTTCTTGCTTTCTCTGGTCAGTCATACCTCACACGTACTAGTTACTAAACTGATTTTCATCTTTTCTATCAAAGTACAGACTTTACACAAGCTTCAATGTATAATGTTCAGCAACTGTCCCAGAAACTTCATTTCTAACATACTTTTTATTATTATTTTTATGACTTCATTTTATAGAGAAACACTTAGATGAGTATAAGAGTTTGGATGACATGAAACATAAATCAATTGCTGTCATTTGCTGCTTTTAAAGGACTGCATGCTTCTGTTTCAGCTCAGTGTTATTATCTCACGGGGCAGCTGTGTGAAAGACTCGTTCCCTCATGCATTTATTTATTTAGCATGAAACTGAGTATTAACAATTCAAAATTATTATGTTTTCTCTTCACGCTGAAGTGTTGAGACAGGGGCAATTTGGATTTTTTCCCACTAAGGCAACACTAATACAGTCGGGAGGTGTTTTAATTTCAGATTTATGCCAAAAAAACTGACAGACTGTTTAAAAATTGTTAGTTTTTCCAACATTGAACAACTCATTATGCAGAATTAGCAGGATGAAGTGGAGAGAGAACTTCATTTGCATTTGGTCTCTGGCCAGACACGGTGACTGACAATTATTTTCCTAGAGAGAGAGAGAGAGAGAGAGAGAGAGAGAGTGGGGACTTGAGCTCAGCTAAAAGAGAAAAAGAAGAAAAGTCTCTGTAGCTCCACGCTTTGACCGAGTCTCTGATTCATGAAAAATCAGATTTGATCATCTGTTAGCACTTTGGAGCCTCGGATGAAATTATAAACCGACAAACTAGCAGCTAACAGTGACACAGTTAAAAGTGGCTAAATGTGAGGATACATTTCCATATATTAACAAGGCGGGGAGTTCTGGTCCTCTGAAATGAAGCCAACGCGGAAGTAACTTAGAGCTGCATTCTATCAAAAGGCCACCAGGGGGCGACCGTCTCTATACAAGTCAATGGAGAATTCACCAACTTCTCACTTGATTTCTAACCTCAGTAAACGTTTTCAAAATGTGTTTATGGTCTCAATCGCTAGTTTAAAGCCTTCTTCAATGCAGTATGATGTTCATTTGGGACATTTTGGCCTCCCTGATTTTATATGTGACGATAAAGCAGGGTATGCATTAGGGCGTGGCTACGTCCTGATTGACAGGTTGATTGACCAATGTCCTCGAGATCCAGCCCTCGCAACCATGGCAACCTCCCCACTCCGCCTCATGCCCATATAAGTAGAATCCGTGTTTTTATTTTTCCCAGCATGCACCTGAAATTTTCAAGATGGCGCTGCCCAGATTCGAAACTATTGGCTTCCGAGCAGCAGTCCACAAACCAATGGGTGACGTCACGGATGATACGTCCATTTCTCTTATACAGTCTATGTGCATTACACAAGGAAACACAAATGTGAAAAAACCCCACAGTGGGTTGTAACCATAGACTCCCCCCTTTCCTTCCTTCCTTCCTTCCTTCCCTCCTTCCTTCCTCCCTCCTTTCCTTCCTTCCTTCCTCTTGTCAGTTGTAGTACGTAATATAGCTGACTACCAAGATAGAGGTTAATAGGGTTGAAATTACATGCATGAGACACTAACAACTAAAGAGGACTACTAGAGTCAGGTTCACATATTTCCATGACGGGATTCGGTTGTGTGCGCCTCCAACTTGACACCAACTGCTGCTGCTTGCCGACAAACAATCAATCAATTAGTTAGAAAGCTTCAGGTGGTGCAATCATGTTTGCTTCATCACACATGCTGCTGCTGATTCACTCAGTCGACACGTTTCTCTTGCAGAGGGTCTTCTAATAAAATGAGTCACAACATGCCTTCATGCTCTCCTGCATACAAACACATCACACTGACTGACTGGAGACTTTTACACAGATAAATGCACCGAGGTATGGAAGCCCATTACCGGCAGGAAAAAAAAAAGACAAAACTTAGCTTTGATAATAAAAATATCCTCCAAGTAAATTGAAATTATAAGATTAAAAGTCATAATTGTGAGATAAAACATCTGAATTTTGAGATAAAAAGTCAAAATTATGAGTTAAAAAATGGGCTTCCATACAGAAGTCACTGAATGTCCAAACATTTATATTAACTAGGGCTGTCAGCGTTAACACGTTAATCACGATTAGATTAATGCAATCCATAGCGCGTTAATTTTTTTTAATCTCATTTTAATGTTGCAAGCCTTTTTGTCCCTTCTACTCCCCCGTAGACGGCTCCTCTAGCTGTAGCGCTATGCTTTGAAGTGGCCTCCTGCAGTAAACCTACCGCGCTGATGGAAAGTAAGAGAGCTACTGGACTTTTGAACGGCTTGTTTAACTTTAAAACACTTCCAGACGCTTCAGTTGACAAGTCAAAAGTAAAATGCAACCTGTGTCAAACGGAGTTTAACTACCACCGGAGTACGTGGAGTTTGAGTTAGCACCTCCACGCTAAACACCCAGGTGCAGCCAAGCCAGCCTCAGCTCCACCAAAAGACCATTTTGGAGTGTGGGAGTCGCAGCAGAGCCGTGATTGATTCCCAGTTAAGACACTCTGGTAAGAAATGCTTTACATTATGGGCTTAAAACTGCCTTGAAATGGAAAATAACAGGATTTTAAACATGTAATTCAAAACGCGATTAATCGTTTGGCAGCCCTAATATTAACCTATTTCTTAGTAGAAATGACAATAATGGAAAACACATGCCAGGCCCAGAACACAAGTAGTTCATTATAAAACAGTAATTCAAGTTTATTTTATTTTTATAGCACTTTGCAAAATCAAAGGCAGAAATATGGATGAACAGGAATACAAACGGAAAAAAAACATGCAGAAGAAAATCCTTTTTTTTTTTTTTTTTTTTAGAAACATCACTCATCATTCACTTGGTTGAACAGCGGAGAGTTTTCTGTCAGCTTAGTGGAAAAAATGCTGCTCCCTCCTTACTCCTTTCCTTCCTTCCTCCCTTCCTTCTCTCCTTACTTCCTTCCTCCCTCCCTCCTTACTCCTTTCCTTCCTTCCTTCCTTCTCTCCTTCCTTCCTACCTCCCTCCCTCTTTACTCCTTTCCTTCCTTCCTCCCTTCCTTCTCTCCTTACTTCCTTCCTCCCTCCCTCCTTACTCCTTTCCTTCCTTCCTCCCTTCCTTCTCTCCTTCCTTCCTTACTCCTTCCTTCCTTCCTTCCTTCCTTCCTTCCTCCCTCCCTCCTTACTCCTTTCCTTCCTTCCTCCCTTCCTTCTCTCCTTCCTTCCTACCTCCCTCCCTCTTTACTCCTTTCCTTCCTTCCTCCCTTCCTTCTCTCCTTCCTTCCTTCCTCCCTCCTTCCTTACTCCTTTCCTTCCTTCTCTCCTTCCTTCCTTCCTTCCTTCCTCCCTCTCTCCTTACTCCTTTCCTTCCTTCCTCCCTTCCATCCTCCCTTCCTTCTCTCCTTCCTTCCTTCCTCCCTCCCTCCTTACTCCTTTCCTTCCTTCCTCCCTTCAGTCTCTCCTTACTTCCTCCCTCCCTGCTTACTGCTTTCCTTCCTTCCTCCCTTCCTTCTCTCCTTACTTCCTTCCTCCCTCCCTCCTCACTCCTTTCCTTCCTTCCTCCCTTCCTTCTCTCCGTACTTCCTTCCTCCTTCCCTCCTTACTCCTTTCCTTCCTTCCTTCCTTCCTTCTCTCCTTCCTTCCTACTTCCCTCCCTCTTTACTCCTTTCCTTCCTTCCTCCCTTCCTTCTCTCCTTACTTCCTTCCTCCCTCCCTCCTTACTCCTTTCCTTCCTTCCTCCCTTCCTTCTCTCCTTCTTTCCTTACTCCTTCCTTCCTTCCTTCCTTCCTTCCTTCCTCCCTCCCTCCTTACTCCTTTCCTTCCTTCCTCCCTTCCTTCTCTCCTTCCTTCCTACCTCCCTCCCTCTTTACTCCTTTCCTTCCTTCCTCCCTTCCTTCTCTCCTTCCTTCCTTCCTCCCTCCTTCCTTACTCCTTTCCTTCCTTCTCTCCTTCCTTCCTCCCTTCCTTCTCTCCTTCCTTCCTTCCTTCCTTCCTCCCTCTCTCCTTACTCCTTTCCTTCCTTCCTCCCTTCCATCCTCTGTTCCTTCTCTCCTTCCTTCCTTCCTCCCTCCCTCCTTACTCCTTTCCTGCCTTACTCCCTTCGGTCTCTCCTTACTTCCTCCCTCCCTGCTTACTGCTTTCCTTCCTTCCTCCCTTCCTTCTCTCCTTACTTCCTCCCTCCTTCCCTCGTTGCTCCTTCCTTCCTTCCTAAGTCTAATATTCCTCATCTCATTGGTTCTGGTTTATTTGTAAGTGCTACCTTTTCCGCACAGAAGAGGTTGAGTGCTGCTTTTTTTTTTTTTTCTTTTTTTTTTTAGAAACATCACTCATCATTCACTCGGTTGAACAGCGGAGAGTTTTCTGTCAGCTTAGTGGAAAAAATGCTGCTCCTTCCTTCCTCCCTTCCTTCTCTCCTTACTTCCTTCCTCCTCCCTGCTTACTGCTTTCCTTCCTTCCTCCCTTCCTTCTCTCCTTCCTTCCTTACTCCTTCCTTCCTTCCTTCCTTCCTTCCTCCCTCCCTCCTTACTCCTTTCCTTCCTTCCTCCCTTCCTTCTCTCCTTCCTTCCTACCTCCCTCCCTCTTTACTCCTTTCCTTCCTTCCTCCCTTCCTTCTCTCCTTCCTTCCTTCCTCCCTCCTTCCTTACTCCTTTCCTTCCTTCTCTCCTTCCTTCCTCCCTTCCTTCTCTCCTTCTTTCCTTCCTTCCTCCCTCCCTCCTTACTCCTTTCCTTCCTTCCTCCCTTCCATCCTCTGTTCCTTCTCTCCTTCCTTCCTTCCTCCCTTCCTTCTCTCCTTCCTTCCTTCCTTACTCCTTTCCTGCCTTACTCCCTTCGGTCTCTCCTTACTTCCCTCCCTCCCTCCCTCCCTCCCTCCCTCCCTCCTTACTGCTTTCCTTACTCCCTTCCTTACTTCCTTCCTCCCTCCCTGCTTACTGCTTTCCTTCCTTCCTCCCTTCCTTCTCTCCTTACTTCCTTCCTCCTTCCCTCGTTGCTCCTTCCTTCCTTCCTAAGTCTAATATTCCTCATTTCATTGGTTCTGGTTTATTTGTAAGTGCTACCTTTTCCGCACGGAAGAGGTTGAGTGCTGCTTTTCTTTTTTCTTTTTTTTTTTTTTTTTAGAAACATCACTCATCATTCACTCGGTTGAACAGCGGAGAGTTTTCTGTCAGCTTAGTGGAAAAAATGCTGCTCCTTCCTTCCTCCCTTCCTTCTCTCCTTACTTCCTTCCTCCCTCCCTGCTTACTGCTTTCCTTCCTTCCTCCCTTCCTTCTCTCCTTCCTTCCTTACTCCTTCCTTCCTTCCTTCCTTCCTTCCTCCCTCCCTCCTTACTCCTTTCCTTCCTTCCTCCCTTCCTTCTCTCCTTCCTTCCTACCTCCCTCCCTCTTTACTCCTTTCCTTCCTTCCTCCCTTCCTTCTCTCCTTCCTTCCTTCCTCCCTCCTTCCTTACTCCTTTCCTTCCTTCTCTCCTTCCTTCCTCCCTTCCTTCTCTCCTTCTTTCCTTCCTTCCTCCCTCCCTCCTTACTCCTTTCCTTCCTTCCTCCCTTCCATCCTCTGTTCCTTCTCTCCTTCCTTCCTTCCTCCCTTCCTTCTCTCCTTCCTTCCTTCCTTACTCCTTTCCTGCCTTACTCCCTTCGGTCTCTCCTTACTTCCTCCATCCCTCCCTCCCTCCCTCCTTACTCCTTTCCTGCCTTACTCCCTTCGGTCTCTCCTTACTTCCTCCCTCCCTGCTTACTGCTTTCCTTCCTTCCTCCCTTCCTTCTCTCCTTACTTCCTTCCTCCTTCCCTCGTTTCTCCTTCCTTCCTTCCTAAGTCTAATATTCCTCATTTCATTGGTTCTGGTACCTTTTCTCCACAGAAGAGGTTGAGTGCTGCTTCTTTTTTTTTTTTTTTTTTTTTTTTAGAAACATCACTCATCATTCACTCGGTTGAACAGCGGAGAGTTTTCTGTCAGCTTAGTGGAAAAAATTAGGGCTTGAGTGCTTCAGCTAAAAGCAGCTGCTCAGTGACAGCGGCTCTTACTTACTCTTCCTGTCTGATGGTTTTTAGGTATTGATTGAGTCGGATTGAAAAACAATGAAAAGGTGGAATCAGAGAAAACAGGGCTGATTGTGGCATTTAGGGGTTGAGTTTAAGGAAATACAACGACAACACTGACATTTAAAAGGAATAAAGGAATAAAGGAAGGAGCTGCTCCCTCTTTCTTCTCTTTCTTTCTCTCACTCTGATGTGTTTAGTGAAGCATCTGCATTCACACACACACACACACACACCCTCCCTCCTTACTCCCTCCTTACTGCTTTCCTTCCTCCTTACTGCTTTCCTTCCTTCCTTCCTTCCTTCCTCTTTCTCTCACTCTGATGTGTTTAGTGAAGCATCTGCATTCACACACACACACACACACACACACCCTCCCTCCTTACTCCCTCCTTACTGCTTTCCTTCCTTCCTTCCTTCCTTCCTTCTCTCCTTACTTCCTTCCTCCCTCCCTCCTTGCTCCTTTCCTTCCTTCCTTCCTTCCTTCCTTCCTTCCTCCCTCCCTCCTTACTCCTTGCCTTACTTCCTTTCTCTTTTCCTCCTTACTCCTTTCCTTCCTCCCTCCATCCATAATTCCTTCCTTCCTTCCTTCCTTCCTTCCTTCCTTCCTCCCTTCCTTCCTTCCTCCCTCCCTCCCTCACTCCTATCCTTCCTTCCTCCCTTATTTCTCCCCTTACTTCCTTCCTCCCTCCCTCCTTACTCCTTTCTTTCCAACACTGATATTTAAAAGTAATAAAGGAAGGAGCTGCTCCCTCTTTCTCTCACTCTGTGTTTAGTGAAGCATCTACACACACACACACACACACACACACACCCTCCTTTCCTTCCTTCTTCCCTTCCTCCCTTCCTTCCTTCCTTCATTCCTTCCTTCCTTCCTTCATTCCTTCCTTCCTTCCTTTTCTCCCTCCCTCCTTCCTTCCTTCCTTCCTTCCTTCCTTCCTAAGCATTAATTGTTGATTAAATAGTCTATATTTTCGTTGTAGCTGTTTAAATGTTGATGCCAGACAACAACAAAAAGTTAACAGTTTAACAGAACATATAAAAGTGTTAACGTTGGAATAATTCAGCATCAGAGTCGTGTACAGGGATCATATCGGTCTGCAGGGGTTCGACACAATGCAACACAGAGAACAATCATTACATTTTAATTTCAAGAGGGAAATGATAATGAGGTCACATGACTTCCCTTATAGAAACCAGGACAGGAGTGTAACATCAAAGATCAGCATTTACATGTTTGCAACATGCAACACTTTGCATGCTCTAGCATATATTAGCATTCTTTGCCAACATGAACCTCGAGTTACAGAGCTGATATTCTACTTAGTAAAGCAAACCCACCATAATCCTACAATGATCATGTGCTTTGCTGTTTTACAAAATGTTTTAGTGTGAAAATTAGTGTGTTTTGTAATCTGTGGAATACTGAGCCACATATTTAATAGTCACCCCAAAGGCAAATTAAGAAGATTCAGCCCCTCGCTCCAGATTGACGTAGACAAACAGAATTTGGTATGCATATAAATGAAGTAAAGATGCACAAAAAAGTCTCATGGAGCCAAACCCTAACTTCAACAGGAAGTTGGCAATTTCTAGTTGAATTTTCGATTTTGGCGCCATTTTTGCCATTTCCACATCTCATACTTTAACTAACTCCTCCTAGAGATTTAATCTGACCGACTTAAAATTCACTCAGTGTCATTTCAAGAGGATGAAGATGAAAAATTAACACAATCTTTTCCCTCCGTTATACTTGGTGGCCATGGCGATGCAGCGAATTTCCAGGTTTCGCTATAAAACAGGAAGTTCTTTGTGTCACTAGCCTGTGCTGCAGCCCGACATGTGCAGGAGAATGAGCTCACTGCCTGCAACTGCCTATTTTTTTTGGGCTTCATTGGACAGTTGGTGGCAGAGAAGCTGACAGGAAACAGAAATGAGTATGACATGCAACAAAGGTCTCTTGCCAGACTCGAGTCAGAGCTGTTGTGGGAATATTTCATGCACTGTAACCACTCCGCTATGAGAGCGCTCCGCAGACTTTAGTTCTTCTGTTGTTGTTGTTTTTTAACAAATTGAACACAGTGAAGAATTTGCAGAGAGAGAAAGAGGATTTATATTTCAGAGTGAGCTATGAGGGCCGTCTTTAGCAGCTCCTATAATATCAGAAAACAGAAAGAAGTACACAATAAAGTCACTAAAATACCAAAGCTGTCTCAAAAACATTCACATCAGCACCAAACTACATGGTTTTTGCACCCAGTTCATTTTGCACCGCTGACCAACAGCAAACAGCTGCAGGGAATTATATTATTATCCTTTGTGTCGTCTTCCCGGGTCAAATTGACCCCATCTATTCTGGCTGTTCCTTCCTCCCTCCTTTCCTTTCCTTCCTTCCTTCCTTCCTTCCTTCCCTTCCTTCCTTCCTTCGTTCCGTCTGTCCTTCCTCCCTCCTTCAATCCTTCTTTCCTCCTTCCTTCCTCCCTTCCTTCCTTCCTTCCTTCTGTCCTTCCTTCCTCCCTCTCTCTTTCTTTCCTCCTTATTTCCTTCCTTATTTCCTTCCATCTTTCCTTCCTTCTTCCTCCCTTCCATCCTTCCTTCTTCTTCCTTCCCTTCCTTGTCTCAAGGACAACAGGAGGGTTATACTTATACCTCCCTTCCTTCCTTCTTTCCTCCTTCCTTTCCTTCTTTCTTCCTCCCTTCCATCCTTCTATCCTCCTTCCTTCTTCCTCCCTTCCATCCTTCTATACTCCTTCCTTCTTCCTCCCTTGCTCCCTTCCTTCCTTGACTCGAGGACAACAGTAGGGTTATACTCAGCTGTGTCAGGAATAAATAGCAAGCATACTGAGTATTAGAAACAAATTACAATCTTTGATTCTCCATTTTCTCACCCAGTGAAAAACAAATTGATAACTAATAACGTTGTGGTTTGAAAAAAAGACAGTGACAGCGCACAGACAGAGCAGCAGAGAGCAGCACCGAGCTATTCAGTCATCTTTTATTTTGTAATGTATCCCCATGCATGCCGCTCAGAGTAAACTCAGTCAGTAGCCGATTGTTTCTCCCTCTCCTCTCGCACCAGGCAGCAATGAGACTTAGTTACTATGGTTACAGGGACGATCTGTGTCTCTGTCGCTCCGAAACTTTCTGGCTAATCCCAAAAGGCTAACAGGTTTTATGTAACATACTATCATTTTAGTTTACATAATACTGAAATATGAAATAGCCATTGTTCTAATCATCACATACTGTCCTGATGGACCCGATTATATATTTATATTCTTCCATTATTGGCGTTTATATAGCAGCTGTTACAGTCCCTCTAACACACAGGCTCAACTAGAGACCGCAATATATTTTGAAAGGACGCTCAGACTTCAGAATTCACACTTAAACAAGGTTTTTATTTTTTAATCAGCAGTGAAAACTAAAACTAAAAGTACCAAACAAAAGATGATAGAGATCCTAGCTGAAATAATCAAAAGATAGAGGAAGTCACTGGGACAGCCGCACAGCTACTCCTCCCTTAAACTATATATATAAAAAAAATAAAATAAAAAAACAGAAAACTAGACTACAAGGAATCTCCATCCCAAACTAAAATAACAAACAAGGAAGGAAGGAAGGAAGGAAAAGAAGGAGTAATGAGGGAAGGAGGAGGGAAGTAAGGAGAGAAGGAAGGGAGGAAGGAAGGAAAGGAGTAACGAGGAAGGAAGGAAGGAAAGGAGTAAGGAGGGAGGAAGGAGGGAAGGAAAGGAGTAAGGAGGGAGGGAAACTAGGGAGTAATGAGGGAAGGAGGAAGGAAGTAAGGAGAGAAGGAAGGGAGGAAGGAAGGAAAGGAGTAAGGAGGGAGGGAGGAATGAAGGAAGGAAGGAAGGAAGGAAGGAAAGGAGTAAGGAGGGAGGAAGGAAGGAAATGAGTAAGGAGGGAGGGAGGAAGGAAGGAAGGAAGGAAGGAAAGGAGTAAGGAGGGAGGGAAACTATGAAAAACAGGCAAAACCAAAAACTAGACTCCATCCCAAACTAAAATAATAAAACCTCAGCACTAAAAAACAAGAGAAAGTTTCAGTCAGTGGCTATAAAGAGGAAGTGAGGACTCCTCCCACTCCTCCTAAAATCATCTCACAGGTGATTACTAATAGCTCTCAGGTGCCTCTTCCTGAAAGAAAGAAGAGACAGGTAGAGATAGATAGAGGGCGCCAGAGAGCAAGAGAGATAAAAGAGAGACTAAACAGGAAGTAGGGTGCAACACCGCCCCCTACTGGGCAACATGTAACAGCACCTTCAATCTAACTAATCGAGACTGTAGTGCAAATGGATAGGAAGGAAGGAAGGAAGGAAGGAAGCAAGGAAGGAGGAGGGAGCAAAGAAAGAGGGAAGGAGGGGAAGAACGAAGGAAAAATTAAAGAAAGAGGGAAGAAGGGAGGAAAGAAGGAACAGTCACGGACTTTCCTCATCTCAGTTTTCCATATAAATTTAACTCCCTGGTTGCTATAGCGATGGACTCTCCAATATGTGAGTCTCAAAACTGCTTAGCCTGCAAGACAGGAAGGAAGGAAGGAAAAAAGAGGTGGGAGGGAAGGAGGAAGGAAGGAAGGGAAGGAGTAAGGAGGGAGGAGAGAAAAGAGGGAAGGAGGGGAAGAACAAAGGAAAAAGATGGGGTCAATTTGACCCGGGAGGACGACAGGAAGGTTAAGACATTACCTTTTATAAATTAGTTCAGTTTCTATGTTTGAGAAATATTGGCTGAGGAAAATGAAGCAGCAGAGTTATTCCTAAATCGCTATATTGGAATTGATATATCATCTTCTTCACGGTCGTCTGGAAGAAGAATGTAAATGAGTAATAGAGCAGGAACATTCGCTGTGGAGCTGGCTGCAGTGGAAGTGTGGATGAGTGTGTTTGACTGCGTCTCCTCCCACGTTTAAGCTTTGACTTTAATAAGTTTGATGTCTCCATATTTCTTTTTTTGATGTTTCACTTCAGTGTTAAGTGTGATGTCACCCCAAAAACTTAACCTTCCTGTTGTCCTCGAGTTAAGGAAGGAGGGAAGGAAGAAGGAAAGGAGGGAGGAAGCAAGAGAGGAAGGAAAGGATTAAAGGAAAGAAGGAAGGGAGGAAGGAAGGGAGAAAGGGAAAGAAGGCAGGGAGGAAGAAGGAAGGAAGAAGGAAGGAAGGAAGGGAAGGAAGGAAGGAAAGGAAAGAAGGAAGGAAGGAAGGGAGGGAGAAAGGAAGAAGGAAGGAAAGGACGGAGGAAGGAAGGGAGGAAAGGAAAGAAGGAAAGGACGGAGGAAGGAAGGGAGGAAAGGAAAGGAGGGAGGAAGGAAGGGAGGAAAGGAAAGAAGGAAGGGAGGAAATAAGGAAGGAAGGAATGGAGGGAGAAAGGAAGGAAAGAAGGAGAGAAGGCGGAAGGAAAGACAGAAGGAAGGATGAATGGGGGATGGA
>NC_070591.1:5775741-5810741 GCF_027409825.1 Scomber japonicus | reverse complement strand
TAAGCAGAGAAGGAAGGAAGGAAAGGACTAAGAAGAGGGAGGAAGGAAATAAGCAGAGAAGGAAGGGAGGAAGGAAGGAAAGGACTAAGGAGGGAGGTAGGGAGTGTGTGTGTGTGTGTGTGTGTGTGTGTGTGTGTGTGTGTGTGTGTGTGTGTGTGTGTGTGTGTGTGTGTGTGTGTGTGTGTGTGTGTGTGTGTGCGTGCGTGTTCAAAAGGCTTTCATTCGTCTGTTTTTTGTTCTTTAAAAATAAAATAAATATATAAAAAGAGACAGTGGCATCAGCTCTCTGGCCTCCTGTCAGCTTCTGGCAGCAGCACTAACCCTTTAAACACACCAACAGTGAACTGTGGCTCTGTGTGTGTGGCTCTGTGTGTGTGTGGCTCTGTGTGTGTGTGGCTCTGTGTGTGTGTGGCTCTGTGTGTGTGTGGCTCTGTGTGTGTGCCCCTCTGTCGTGAAGCTGTGGAGCTGTGGAGCGTATCTCCACCTCTGACACAGATCCTCTCTGGATGATACAGCAGCCTCTCTTTCATCTGTTAGTACTGAACCACTTCCTGCTTCTAGGAAGACTTCAGCTCAGGGTTCATATGATACAAGACTGGAACAGTACTTGTCTGTCTCTCTCTCTCTCATTCTCTCTCTCTCTCTCTCTCCCATTCTCTCTCTCTCCCATTCTCTCTCTCTCTGTGTGTCTCTCTCTCTCATTCTCTTTCTCTCTCTCTCTCTCTCTCTCTCTCATTCTCTCTCTCTGTGTCTCTCTCATTCTCTCTCTCTCTCATTCTCTCTCTCTCATTCTCTCTCTCTCATTCTCTCTCTCTCTCTCTGTCTCTCTCATTCTCTCTCTCTCTCTGTCTCTCTCATTCTCTCTCTCTCTCTCTGTCTCTCATTCTCTCTCTCTCATTCTCTCTCTCTCTCTCTCTCTCTGTCTCTCTCATTCTCTCTCTCATTCTCTCTATGATACAGTACTAGAACAGAGAGGAAGTGAGACAGGAAGGATGGATCAGCATGTATATACTGTATGTTTAGTCTGAGCTCTCATTATTATTTCTGCAAATATCAGTGATAAGCAGGGTTGGGAAGGTTACTATGGAGATGTAATAGATTACAGATTACTACAGTAGTTACCTTATTTAAAATGTAATAAGTAATGTAACTATTTCAATGACTTCATCAAAGTAATGTAACTTATTACATTTGATGACTTTTCTAATTTACTAACCAATGTTTTCATCTGTTCCACCTTCCTTCCTTCCTTCCTTCCTTCATACCTTCGTTCCTTATTTACTTCCTTTCTTCCTACCTACCTTCCTTCCTTTCTTTCTTCCTTCCCTCCATCATTTCTTATAAAGCAACATTTATCTCTCATTGTAAAATGTATTCATTAGTTCATGTAGATTTTGGAATATAAAATAAAGATATTTGATGAATAAAGTGAGTTTAATTGGTACTGTGACTCCATTTAAGCCCACATCATGATTTATTTAGTAAATATAAAACAAAATATTGATTTCAAAGAATTAAAAACATCAATATATGTATTCAGTAACATGTTAAATATTAAAAAATGAGGAAAAAACCCTCCTGAGTAAAATCTCCTTTGTAATCGTCAACATTTTCATCAGTAACTTTAATTTAATGTCTCTTATATGCCATTAAATGTAACTAGTTAGTCTTTAACACTGGTGCTAAGTCAATGATAAATATGACCAAAAAGTCCTCATATCAAATGAAACAGATTGTCAATTCCTTCCAGTGATCTTCCAGTTAAACAGTGCTGCAGTCAAACAGCATGCAATCAAGCAAACAAGCACATGCACGTGCAGTCATTAGCATATAAACAGCCAAGTGGGTTGAAACCTCCGATGATAGGCGAGAAGAAAAACAGGAAGTAGGCAGAGAGACGGGGAGCAAAGAGCAGGGAGGTAAATAAAGTATGTTGCTGGCAGAGAAGAGAAGAGAAGAAGAGTCAACAGGCATGTTTACTGGAAAACAACAAGCATGTAGCAGGCCAACAAGTAGCAGAGACACGGGGGGGGGTGGGGGTAAACTCCAAGGCCTGCTGGTGTTCAGGAAGAGGGAGGGGGGGGGGGTGCAGTGTGAAGACAGGTGGTAAACAAGAGCTTCGATAAGCCAGCAGGGAAACAGGTGTTTGGGGGACAGCGCCATCATTTTTTATTCACATTTGCATCTTATAAATATTTGATAAATTAATAGTTTCCTCCATCTGGTGTGTGTTCTGGGCCGTTGCTCGGTTATGTGGATGTGCTCATCATTCCTGTAGGTGTCGAGCCGATCTGCATGACTGACTGACTGGATGACTAAGTGACTGTGTGAACCCGCTGCGCCAACTCACTCGGTGGGATCCTGTTTAGAAAGCGAGGGAAAGGAGAGAGAGTGAAGATATGCTCCTTCCTTCTTGCCTTCTCTTGCACTTTTCCTTGCGAGCTGCACATCTCTGACGTTTAGCTTTCCTCCATTTTAGCTTCACTCCACTGGCTGCCCCAAACACTTTAGGGTCCATTTTAAAAATGTGTTTCCTCTCTGCGCTGCTACACCCCTAACCGTTTAGTAGAGGTTACTTTGTGTCACGATATCTGCTCAAAAACTAAATCTATTTAACACATTTAACATTTTTGGGCAATCTTTACCACTTGTATGAGGTCCAGACCATCAGATTGTGTTATGGTTGCTATAGATACAGGTTGTTCTATGGTTGCTATAGATACAGGTTGTTCTATGGTTGCTATAGATACAGGTTGTTCTGTGGTTGCTATAGATACAGGTTGTTCTGTGGTTGCTATAGATACAGGTTGTTCTGTGGTTGCTATGGATACAGGTTGCTATAGATACAGGTTGTTCTGTGGTTGCTATAGATGCAGATTGTTCTATGGTTGCTATAGATACAGATTGTTCTACGGTTGCTATAGATACAGGTTGTGCTAGTGACATTTTTGAAGTTGAGTTTCATTTGTTCATCTTGTAAACGAACAGAATGAGTCTCTAACATGTTTTAAGAAAACGTTTTAAACAAATGAGGTGAGTAGAGGTCTGTAAAATATAAAATATAGAGAAAAAACATCTGTTTTATGTTGTCATGGTCTCAAAGAGGAAGGAAAAGCAAAGAAATGATTTTTTAAACAGCACTGTTTTCTTCTCCTTGGCCTTTAACACCTTGTTAGACATTGACTATGTATTTTATCTCACCCTATTATTTTACTATTTATTACTTTTTAATTTGAGCTCTGTTCTCTGCCTTAGGTTTTGAATTTAGTTGTAGTCTGTACAATGATAATAAAATAATCTAATCTAATCTAATTATTTATTTCATTGGATTAGATTTCACTGTTTTTATTGTATTAATATCTATTAATCTGTATTTTATATGTATTTTATGCCTTGTCTGAGCTGTTACGTCTTTTATTTATTCTTCTATGCAGCACTTTAGTCTATTGTGGTTGTTATAAAGTGCTTGAATATAAAATTGGATTACATTGGAACTTATTTACATGGACTAAACAATAGAGTGAAGAAGGGAGATAAAAAATAGGATATGAACGATGAGTGGAGCTGTCAGTCGACTATTAAATCCTGACTTTTTTCATATTGCATATTCTCCATCGCCACCAGCAGACATTTCAGTCGCTGTAATAGTTAGTTAATTAGTGTACAAGGCTTTCGACAAGCCAGCGAGAAGAAAGCCGCCTGCTGTGCTTCAGATGTTTGATATGGCGCAGCTGGTGTTATCAGGCCCACTTTCAACTGCCCTTTTCTTTCCTTGTCTCTCTGTTCACTTCACTTTGATTCTTGTTTAGAGAGAAAAGGCTTTTTTTTTTTCCTCCCCCCCCAAACCCCCAAACTTGACAAGATCACTTCGGTTGTATCTTTACAACATCCGTGTTAAACCCTCGCTTTCAAAAGGCGTTAGCTCGTTAATCTTCCACAATCTCTTCCACACGCTCCCTTTTTAAAAAATGATCTGTGGTGTGTTAAGAAAATAAACCAGCCTTGTGATAAAAAGCAAAGGGGGTAATTAAATTGAGCTAATAGACGTTATTAGCTATTCATCAGCTGCAATAGCGCTCAACTTTCCCTGGAGGCACAGTGATCCTCCCAAACAGGAAAAGGCTTTGAAACAGGTAGCACCGCCGCCGCCGCCGCCGCGTCTTCCTGAATACCAATTAGCTCTCTCCGACGACTGGCTCGGCTTTCCGCAGCTCATCCGAGTGAATCGTTTGACAACACAGTAGCCCTTTCTTTTTTTTTTTCATGGCTAGCTAATTCAGCACAATGCCCGAGAGGGAGGCAGACAAGGTGCACCGCGGGGAGAATGTCACGAGTATTTGGGAAAGGTTAGAAAGAGAGAAGAGCGTGTTGTCATCATGCACGCTATTCATCATCAGTAATAAAGGACTTCTGTGGAAGAGTGTTTGGCTCTGTATAGATGTGCACAATAAAATAATTATATGTGTGTGTGTGTGTGTGTTTGTGTGTGTGTGCAGGTATCATGGTGGATTGGCTGAGTGTGAGTATGTTCCTTTTCTTCTTCAGTAAAATGGTAGCTTTGCTCATTTATTCAAATGCTTTGAGTCCCCGTTACAATCAAAAATGGATGTTTGAGCTTCACTGTATAGAATGATGTATATGTTGAAAGTTAGGCGTAAGGGTCAATGATGTTTTTTTTTGTGTCCATGTGGTTTAGTTTAAATTTAAAGGGTTAAAATGTGAAAATAAACGTATGAATAACTTGCACACATTATTTTTTTGTGGACCCAGCATCAAATTTCTGCTTTTAATCTGTTTTGAGAGAATATATTAGAGGATTATGGTAAAAATGTCTAAGTGGTGTAACCATAAAAACTTTGTACCAAATAATTCAACTTGCTTAAAAACAGTAAATAGTCAATAAAACACCATATCAACTAGTTTGGCATGATCTTACATTATAACTTTTATATTAAATAAAGCTAATGGAATACTATTGTTCTAAATATTACATTTAATCTGGGTAACCATGGAGATCAGGAAACATTTACAGTCATTATTAGTATAAGTCCACTTAAATACACTGTAGGTGGATAAAATATTTATTATTTATTATTCTTTTGTGGTTACACCATTTGACATTTTCAGGAGCATTCAGTCTTACTTTTGGCAAAAAAAACCTGATGCGGCTTTTAAGACATAGTATGCAGCTTATTTAACACAACAGTCCAGATGTGGAAACTTCAGCCTCTGGTGTGCTGAAATGGAGAATTGGGAGAAACAGTAGATGTCATTTCAAGAATTTCTGATGAGGAAATTGAACTTTATTAGCGGAAAACAACATTTCAGATGCAAATTATTATTGAATGCAGAGTATTTTTAATTTAATAAATGACTCCTCTCCATAAAAACAACAACAGTAGCTCCAACTACTTAAAGACTTATGCTTGTTGTATGAATATTAAAGGTTTTATAGCTGAGTTTAGTCCAAAGCGTCTGATTTTGACACCAAAGACTGTGATTCGTGTTCTGTCTCCTATAGAAAAAGGTCAGCATGTGTTTAATAATGACCGTGATTACTCCCCAACCTTTTCAGACTCAGTGAACAGGAGTCAGTGGTTGGTCGGAGAGAGAAGCAGGAAGTCCTCCACATCACACGCTACAGACCATGAACAGAGACGAGGGGTTAGAGTTAGTTTATGCTCCATCAGAACTGGATTTAAAGTACAATGTGTTGCTCCGAATGGGTCAGTGGTAGCATCTCCGGCCGGTCATGCTGCTGCACTCAGCTGCTCACATGGAAAGTTACAGAAATGTTGAAGAATGAACAAAGAGGACTAAAGAGAGGAGTTGACCAATCACTGTGTGAAGTGGATTTGAATGTAGGTTTGTCCCAGGAGGGGAGTTCTGGTCCTCTGAAATGAGGCCAACGTGGAAGTAACTCAGCGCTGCATTCTATCAAAAGGCCACCAGGGGGCGACCGTCTCTATACAAGTCAATGGAGAATTCACCAACTTCTCACTTGATTTCTAACCTCAGTAAACGTTTTCAAAATGTGTTTATGGTCTCAATCGCTAGTTTAAAGCCTTCTTCAATGCAGTATGATGTTCATTTGGGACATTTTGGCCTCCCTGATTTTATATGTGACGATAAAGCAGGGTATGCATTAGGGGCGTGGCTACGTCCTGATTGACAGGTTGATTGACCAATGTCCTCGAGATCCAGCCCTCGCAACCATAGCAACCTCCCCGCTCCGCCCATGGCTCCGCCTCATGCCCATATAAGTAGAATCCGTGTTTTTATTTTTCCCAGAAAAGTAACATTTCACTTGTTTATTTGGCTCACAACATAATAGAAAAACACTTCTGGAGAGTCTTTTCGTATTTTTATTTGGAATATACTACTTTATATTTTTTGGGGGGTGTTTAGTACTCCACTGAGAATCCCACAGTTAAAGTGCCACCTCTTTTTCCAATTCAGGTTTTAAAAATGGTTGTAAAAAAAAAAAAAAAAAAGTTTCCTTTAATGCACTGGAGAGAGGAAAGCTGTGGGAATGTACTTACTGTAGTATTTTGGTAAATGTGATATCTGAGTGCTGAGCAATATGAGCATCAGTCAATTTTGAATTTGTGTGTGTGTGTGTGTGTGTGTGTGTGTGTGTGTGTGTGTGTGTGTGTGTGTATATTTAGTTGTTGTTGCCTAAACCTGAATGAAAGCTCTCTAACCTGCTGATGGAAGTGAAAGATCAGCAGAATGACCTGTGTGTGGATTACATATACTAGTCTGCTGGCTTTATGTGACTCATGAATGAATAATGACGTAGCTTCAGGTCAATGTAATTCAGTAGCAGCATGCAGTTGGGAGCAATAATGAAACTCAGGTGTGACTCCAGTCTTATTATGACACAGTTGCTATACTTTGTGTTTTTGACTGAAAATGTAGTTTTCAACAGGGCAGACTGAGAGTGGGAGGGCAAACTACAAGAACATTTGACACCAGGATTGTTTGTATAACCTGGAAGTTTTACAAGCTGGCGGATTTTCCAAAATTTTGCAAGAACAAAGTAAACTAGAGGCTAACATGCAATATTTGTTGTTATCCTCTGAACTGTTGCAACATGCATATAGTGCATGCATAGTTATGGAGTTAAGCTTTACTTCATTTGGTGTTGTTTGTGTTTTTTATTTAGCACATGGACAATCTGTCTCACATCATTTGCACTACTTTCTTAACCCTCCTGTTGTCCCCAGGTCAAGCAAGGAAGGAAGGACAGGAGGAAGGAAGGAATGAGGAAGGAAGGAAAGGAGTAAGGAGGAAGGAAAAGAGGAAGGAAGTTAGGAAGGAAAGGAGTAAGGAGGGAGGAAAAGAGGAAGGAAGTTAGGAAGGAAAGGAGGAAGGAAGGAAGGAAGAATTAAGGAGGGAGGAAAAGAGGAAATAAGGAAGGAATAAAGAAGGAAGGAAGGAAAGGATGAGGAAGGATGGAAAGGAGTAAGGAGGGAGGAACAGAGGAAGTAAGGAAGGAATGAAGAAGGAAGGAAGGAAGGACAGAAGGAAGGAAGGAGGGAGGAAAAGAGGAAGTAAGGAAGGAATGAAGAAGGAAGGACAGGAGGAAGGAAGGAAGGAAGGAAGGAAGGAAGGAAGGAAGGAAGGAAGGAAGGAAGGAAGGGAGGGAGGAAAGAAGGAACAGTCAAAAGAAGAGACGGGGTCAAAAAGGTAACTCTATTATTTCTTTTATCACAAATTAAAAATGAGAGAAAACACACACACTTATTCAGCGGGGGGCAAATAATTGATGCATGTGAGAGAACATAGAGAAGATAATAATGACAGCTCTCCAGGTCTGAATCTTTGTTCCTCAAATCAAACATAAAAAAAGGGAAATTCTGTGTGTTAATGAGCTCAATCAGTCTTCCTAAAAGCTTCAATAATTCATCTGCTCCCACATCGTCAGACATTTATAATGAATAACATCCACAGTCAATTATTTACACTCTCATTCTTCGTGGCACAACTTACAGACTGACACTGCAGTCAAACAGTGGATCTGATTGGCTGTGTGTGTGTGTGTGTGTGTGTGTGTGTGTGTCTGTGTGTGTGTGTGTTCATAATGGGCTCACAACTAAGAAGTAGTAGTGTCATCCTATTTAAAGGAGATGAAGAAGAAGAAAGAAAGGAAAACTACAAAGGCTAATTGTAGCGGTTGCCGTGGACTACCAGCTCCCCCATCAGCACAAAACAGGCACATGCAAAAAATGGAAATAAGAAAAAAAAAAGTTTTAAAGGAGGGAGGAGGAAAGAATGGAGGAAGGACAGGAGGAAGGAAGGACAGGAGGAAGGAAGGGAGGGGAGGAAAGAAGTATGGAAGGAGGAGGGAAGGAAGGGAGGAAAAGAGGAAGGAAGGGAAGAATGAAGAAAGGAAAGAAAGAAAGAAAGGAGGAAGGAAGGAAAGGAGGAAGGAAGGACAGGAGGAAGGAAGGAAGGAAAGGAGTAAGGAGGGAGGAAAAGAGGAAGGAAGGAATGAGGAAGGAAGGGAGGAAAATAAGAAGGAAGGATTGAATGAGGAAGGAAGGAAGGAAGAGAGGAAAAGAGGAAGGAAGGGATGAAAGGAGGAAGGAAGGACAGGAGGAAGGAAGGAAGGAAAGGAGTAAGGAGGGAGGAAAAAAGGAAGGAAGGAAGGAAGGAAGGAAGGAAGGAAAGGAGTAAGGAGGGAGGAAAAGATGAAGGAAGGGAGGAAAAGAGGAAGGAAAGGAGTAAGGAGTTACTTCCTTCCTCTGTCCTTCCTTCCTTCCTACAAAGGCTAATTGTAGTGGTTGCCATGGACTACCAGCTCCCCCATCAGCACAAAATAGGCCCATGCAAAAATGGAAGAAAAAAAAAAACATTAAAAAAAGTTTTAATATGAATAAATCTGAACGACTTCTATAAAATAGTCACGTTTGCGTGTCGGCTGCAAAGATCAACATGTACAAATATAAAATATAATCATACGTCCGACTCCGCTTGAGCCAAAAGTTCACATTACATCATAGACTGAAGTCGATGTTTTGATGATAGGGGAGTTTGCGAAACACTGATGATCCAGTGACTCCAATCTTGGCTGCAGACCATAATATATAAATTACCCAATTTCTGTAAACTTTGCCCCCATGAGCCGAGTCAATAAATTCACCTGTCACAGCTTTCTGCCTCCAGTTCTGGGTCAGGAAACTTAAATTCAGTGGTCATGGCATTAAAGGAAACACTGATTTGGCTGTGCTCTCTAGCAGGTAAATCTCACTGTTATAAATATATATATGGTGTTCTTTTAATGTAAAGAGTGTGAGCTGGATATTATAAAGTATATGCATGTGTTTTTTTTTTTGTTTTTGCAGTGTTATTCTTCTCTGCAGCTTCACATGAAACGGTGCTCCAGGATTGCAGCTCGAAAGCTCAGCTGTTGGATCGTCTATCAGCTGATCTCAAGGTATATTATCATGTAAATATATAAACAGCATTTATATACAGTACATCCAACCAAACAGGCTACTACTGTATAGCATGTAAAGTAATGCATTATGCCTTATTAGTTTAAAAAATATCATAAAACCAGTTTGATATTTTTCATTTCTTAAAATCTCCCTAAAGTTTCAGATAACAGTGAAAAATGTCAATTATAATTCCCCAGAGTCCGGGGTGAAGTGTTTAAATGACTTGTCTGAACAACAGTCAAAATCCAAAAATATTCAGTGTACAATTATATAAAATGGAGAAAAGCAGCAATTTTTAATATTTCAGAAGCTGGAACCTGTTGGTATTTCTGCTTTAATAAATTACTAAGTGCTTTTTCTAATATTAACCAACAGGTGGTGGTAGATTTCATATATGTGTGTATATACATATACACACATATATCTATATATATACATACAGCATTTATATATACAGTACATCCAACCAAACAGGCTACTATAACATGTAAAATACCATTAAACCAGTTTGATATTATTAATTTCTGTCATTTAAAAAAGAAAAATTGCAACGCTATTAGCTAGGCGTCTCATTCTCCAGAACTGGAAACAACAGCATCCCCCCCTCCCCCCCTCCCCCCCTCCCCCCATACACACACACACACACACACACACCTTTATTCATTGGGTGAGAGACCTAATGAGCCCTTAGCACCTGGAGAAAATTAGATATGCAAGAAGGGTGGGGGAGGAGGGGCTAGAGGGTGGGGGAGTAGGGGGTGGGTTAATTTTGATGACCAACATTTATATTGTATCTGCCTATTGCCAAGAGAAAAAAAAAAGTTTATTTGTCAGTCAATCTCATACAGTCAGAGGAAAAAAAAAACAGGAAGTGCTTTTTCTACTATGAACCAACAGGTGGTGGTAGAGTGTGGTGAAATCCCCCCCTCTGACTGGAGCCCACAGCGGACAGCCTCACTACTGCTCTCCATGAGGAACCTGACTGAGACTCTGCACAAACACCAGCTGAACGGTAGGAGGAGGAGGAGGAGGAGGATCCATCACTTTACACTGAGAGCAGGAAGTAGGAAGGAGATCTTTAAATAGTGCGTATATGAACAGGAGGAAAACCTCTACCACTGCTCATATGGACAGCTGACAAAATGATTCATTCCTTTCCTCCCTCCCTTCTATCCTCCCTCCCTCCTTCCTCCCTTCCTTCCTTCCATCTGTTCTTCCTTCCTCCCTCCCTCCTCTCTTTCTTTCCTTCCCTCCTTCCTTCCTCTTTTCCTTCCTTCCTTCCTCCTTTCCTTCCTCTGTCCTCCTTTCCTTCCATCTGTCCTTCCTCTCTCCTTCTCTCTTTCCTCCCTTCCTTCTTTCCTTCCTCCATCCCCTTCCTTCTTTCCTCCCTTCCATTTTTCTTCTGTCCTTCTTTCCTTCCTTCCTTCCTCTTCTCGTTTCTCCCTCCCTCCTTCCTTCCTTCTTTCCTCCGTCCTTCATTCCTTCTTTCCTCCCTTCCTTCTTTCCTTTCCTCCTTCCCTTCTATGCTCCCTACCTCCTACCACTGTTCATATGGACAGCTGACAAAATGATGAACTTATCATGTAACAGAACATATTTATGTATTTATGGTTTATGTCATCTGGTGTAATTCTAAGAGATGTGTGTGTGTGGGTGTGTTGAATCATACAAGCCTAATCTCTTCAGGATGTGTTCAGCTAGAAAATCAAGCATTACTACGACTAATAGCAATATATTATAATTAGGGTGGCAAAAGATTAATTTTTTAAATCGAGATTAATCACAGAAATTCTATAGTTAATCACGATTAATCACGTTTTGAATTGCATGTTTAAAATCCTGTTATTTTCCATTTGAAGGCAGTTTTAAGCCCATAATGTAAAGTATTTCTTACCAGAGTGTCTTAACTGGGAATCAATCACGGCTCTGCTGCGACTCCCACACTCCAAAATGGTCCTTTGGTGGAGCTGAGGCTGGCTTGGCTGCACCTGGGTGTTTAGCGTGGAGGTGCTAACTCAAACTCCACGTACTCCGGTGGTAGTTAAACTCCGTTTGACACAGGTTGCATTTTACTTTTGACTTGTCAACTGAAGCGTCTGGAAGTGTTTTAAAGTTAAACAAGCCGTTCAAAAGTCCAGTAGCTCTCTTACTTTCCATCAGCGCGGTAGGTTTACTGCAGGAGGCCACTTCAAAGCATAGCGCTACAGCTAGAGGAGCCGTCTACGGGGGAGTAGAAGGGACAAAAAGGCTTGCAACATTTAAATGCGGTTTAAAAAAAAACGTGTTATGGATTGCATTAATCTAATCGCGATTAACGCGTTAACGCTGACAGCCCTAATTATAATACTGATGCATTTTGTAGTCACATTCATATTTATTCTTTATTCCTTCTTTCCTCCCATCCTCTGTTCCTTCCTTCCTTCCGTCTGTCCTTCCTCTCTCCTTTTCTCTTTCCTCCCTTCCTTCTTTCCTCCGTCCTTCATCCCCCTTCTTTCCTTCCTCCCTTCCATTTTTCTTCTGTCCTTCTTTCCTTCCTTCCTCTTTTCATTTCTCTCCCTCCTTCCTTCCTTCTTTCCTCCGTCCTTCATTCCTTCCTCCCTTCCTTCCATCTCTCTTTCTTTCTTTCCCTCCTTCCTTCCTCCCTTCTTTCCCTCCCCCCTCCGTCTTTCTTTCCTTCCTTCCTTCCTTCCTTCCTCTGTCCTTCTTTCCTTCCTTCCTCCTTACCTCTTTTCCTTCCTTCTTCCTGCCTCCCTCCCTCCCTTCCTTTCTTTCTTCTTTCTCAACAGGAGGGTTAATAAAACTTGCATAGAAGTGGAAACATGACAGCTGATATTATTCATATATTCAATGAAAGGTTACTCTGGACTGTACTTTACTTTTATTTTTATACTAATGATGGAAATATGTCTAAGTGCACACTAATTAAGATTAAAGTGCAACGCTTTTCAAACAGTGAGTCCTCATGGAGAGCAGAATGGTGCATCAGATTGATCCTATTTGTCAAGGCACTTTAAATCTAACACTGAATGAACTCTGAATAATTAAGACTAAATGTCAAGGTCTCATTTCTACACACGGACTCTTGAAAGTTGTAATTGCCAAAAAAAGGGCTTTTCATGTAAGCCAGAAATAAAAAATAAAAATATTATAAATATATAAATCTGGTTTTTCACAGGTGGGGCAGAGCTCAGGCATGAAGGATGCATCATAGGGCTGCAGATGAAGAGTTGGAGTATTAAAAATGTTTTATAATCCTCATTTATTAAATAATCTTTGATATATATGCAGAATGCCGAGGTGCTGAGCCAGAACAATGCCCTGAAGCCGAAGTTCCCGACAATGGAGGGTTGGCGTGTGTCACAGTGGCCGACAAGCAACGCAACACTACTACGCGCTACTGCAAACCTTTGTGCAACCATGTAAGTGGTACATATGATTTTATAATAGGAGTGCAATTTATGATTATTCTCATTATTGATTAACCTGATATTTATTTTCTTAAAATCTCTCTGAAGTGTCAGATAACAGTGAAAAATGTCAATTAATTTACCAAGGTGAAGTGATTAGATAGATAGATAGATAGATAGATAGATAGATAGTTAGATAGATAGATTGGCAGGATAATAGGAATATTCAACACTTTTATTACTTCATGTATGCATTGTTTATATTTTTATGATAGATAGATAGATAGATAGATAGATAGATAGATTGGCAGGATAATAGGAATATTCAACACCTTTATTACTTCATGTATGCATTGTTTATATTTTTATGATAGATAGATAGATAGATAGATAGATAGATTGATAGATTGGCAGGATAATAGGAATATTCAACACCTTTATTACTTTATGTATGTATCGTTTATATTTTTATCATAGATCGATAGATAGATTGGCAGGATAATAGGAATATTCAACACCTTTATTACTTTATGTATGTATCGTTTATATTTTTATGATAGATAGATAGATAGATAGATAGATAGATAGATAGATAGATAGATAGATTGGCAGGATAATAGGAATATTCAACACCTTTATTACTTTATGTATGTATCGTTTATATTTTTATCATAGATAGATAGATAGATAGATAGATAGATTGGCAGGATAATAGGAATATTCAACACCTTTATTACTTTATGTATGTATTGTTTATATTTTTATCATAGATAGATAGATAGATAGATAGATAGATAGATAGATAGATAGATAGAGAGATAGATAGATACTTTATTGTCCCCAAAGGGAAATTTGTCTTGGGCTCTAAGTGCTGAGACAAGCTGCTGCCATAGTTAAAAGAACAAAGAAAATAAAAATAAAGTTGCATATTTGCACAACAACAAATAATACAATGCTCCCTGTTGACTCAATAAATACATGCATATAATAAGTACACATATTGCACATTCCCACAAATTTCTATACAGGGTAACAGTGAGGGGATTATACCAATCCTAGCAGCATCAACATGACAGCAATGCATACCTCACCCAGTTTACAAAGTCTTATTTATTATTCTAATGGAAGTAGGGATGAATAAATATTTAAATCTGTTAAACTTGCATATGGGGGTTCTTTAACGTTTGCCAGATGGTAACAGTTGGTATTCTGGATTGATGAGGATGTGGGCCGAATCGGAAAGACGCTCTCTGTGCCAGTCTGAAGACAGACTCTTCATATATGGACTGCATTAGATGACTTGTGATGTCTGACCAACAGTCAAAATCCGAAAAATATTCAGTGTATAATTATATAAAATGGAGAAAAGCAGCAATTTTTCACATTTCAGAAGCTGGAACATGCACATTTTGGGCATTTCTGCTTAAAAAAAAAACTAAAATAATCAATAAATGATCAAAATAGTTGCAGATTAAATTCTGCAGCTCTGTTTATTCTTTTTTAACCCTCCTGTTGTGCTCAGGTCAAGGAAGGAAGGAAGGAAATGAGGAAGGAAGGAATTGGGGAAAGGAGGAAAAGAGGGAGGAAGAAAGGGAGGAAATGAGGAAGGAAGGGAGGAAAGAGGAACGAAGGAAGGGAGGAAAAAGGAAGGAGGGAAGTGGGGAAAGAAGGAAATGAAGAAGGAACAAAGGAAGGGAGTAAAGGAGGAAAGAAGGAAGGAAGGAAGGGAGGAAAAGAGGGAGGAAGGAAGGAAGGAAGGAGGAAAAGAGGAAAGAAGTAAGGAGAGGAAAGAAGGAATGAGGAAGGAAGGAAATGAGGAAGGAACGAAGGAAGGAAGGAAAGAGGAAGGAAGGAAGAAAGGAAGTGGGGAAAGAAGGAAATGAGGAAGGAACAAAAGAAGGGAGTAAAGGAGGAAAGAAAGAAGGAAGGAAAAGAGGAAGGAAGGAAGGAAGGGGGAAAAGAGGAAGGAAGTAAGGAGAGAAGGAAGGAAGTGAGGAACAGTCAAAAGAGATGGGGTCAATTTGACCCGGGAGCACAACAGGAGGGTTAATAGAAACATGAACATTTTAAAGACAGTTCTGTGTATAAAAGGGTAATGATGGAGGATAATGTGTGTTTTCTTTCACAGGGTTTTGACTTTGGTTTCCTCAGGCGGAGTCGTTTATACGATGAGTGCGGCGCTCAGACCAGATTTAAATGGAACACTCAATACGTAGGAGGAAACAAGCTGGCTGTCTGTAACGGTAAGACTGACTTTAACCTTCATGTCGTCCTCACAGGTCAAATTACCCCGTCTCTTTTGACTGTTCCTTCCTTCCTTCCTTCCTTCCTTCTTTCCTCCTTCCTTCCTTCCCCCCTGCCTCCCTCCTTCTCTCTTTCTTTCCTCCCTTCCTTCTTTCCTCTGTCCTTCCTTCCTTCTTTCCTCCCTCCCTCTCACCTTCCTTCTTTCCCTCCCTCCCTCCTTTCCTTCCTTCCTTTCCTTCCCCCTTCCTCCCTCCGTCTCTCTTTCTTTCCTCCCTCCCTTCTTTCCTCTGTCCTTCTTTCCTTCCTACCTTGCTTCCTTCTTTCCTCCCTCCCTCCCTCCCTCCTTTCCTTCCATCCTTCCCTCCTTTCCTTCTTCCTTTCCTTCCCCCTTCCTCCCTCCGTCTCTCTTTCTTTCCTCCCTCCTTTCTTTCCTTCCTCCCTCTCACCTTCCTTCTTTCCTCCATCCTTCCTCCCTCCCTCCTTTCCTTCTCCCCTTCCTCCCTCCTTCTCTCTTTCTTTCCTCCCCCGTACCTTCCTCCCTTCCTTCTTTCCTTCCTACCTTGCTTCCTTCTTTCCTCCCTCCCTCCTTTCCTTCCATCCTTCCTTCCGCCCTCCCTTCCATCCTTCTTTCTTCCTCCCTTCCTTCCTTCCTCCTTTCCTCCCTCCCTTCCTTCCTTGACTCGAGGACAACAGGAGGGTTAACTATCTTTAAGAGTCGCATCCTATAACATTCAAGTAGGATCAAAATCGTGAAATTGTGATCTCAACTTGACTTTTCTTGTCTCACCTTTTTCTAGAAACACCTATTCAAATTTCAGGAGCGGAGACGGCATATTTTCCAAAGGACTGCATGACATCTAAGGAGAGCAGCGAACCGGTGAACACCATCGAGAGCGATTTTATCGCTGAGCTGAAGAAAGAAGGAATTGAGGGAGAGATGAAGTCTTTCTGTCTTGTATGTGGACGATCGTGAAGTGAAAGTCTCTCTAAGGTGAAATTAAGCTTTGCTAGTATTTGAAAAAAAAAATTATGCAAAGTTGAATTTCAGTATTAAGTGGTTCAACCTGAGTAGTTCCCTTTGTTGGAGTTTGTGCATAAAGTTTTTAATTTTTCAACTACTTTACTTTTTTTTTATTATGCCATATAACATTTGGCCTGAGGGTGGCGCCAAAGAGCATCATCAGAGAATCAATAACAAGTGTTTCCTCCCGGGTCAACTTGACCCAGTCTGTTTTGACTCTTTCTTTCTTCCTTCCTTCCTTCCTTCCTTCATCTGTCCTTGTTTCCTTCCTACCTCTATCCTTCCTTCTTTCCTTCCTTCCTTCCTTCGTCTGTCCTTCTTTCCTTTCTTCCTCTATCCTTCCTTCTTTCCTTCCTCCCTCCTTCTTTGTTACCTTCCTTCCTTCCTTCTGTCCTCTGTCCTTCTTTCCTTCCTTCCTTCGTCCCTCCCTCCTTCTTTCCTTCCTCCATCCCCCTTTCTTCCTTCCTTCCTCCCTCTTTGTTACCTTCCTTTGTCCTTCCTTCTTTCCTTTCTCCCTCTTTGTTACCTTCCCTCCTTCCTTCCTTCATCCTCTGTCATTTTTTCCTTCCTTCCTCCCTCCTTCTTTCCTTCCTCCATCCCCCTTTATCCCTTCCTTCCTCCCTCCCTCTTTGTTACCTCTCCTCCTTCCTTCTTTCCTTCCTCCTTCTCTGTTTCTTTCCTCCCTTTCTTTTTTCCTCTGTCCTTCTTTCCTTCCATCCTCTTTTCCTCCCCTCCTTCCTTCCTTCCTTCTTTCCTTTCTCGAGGACAACAGGAGGGTTAAAAAAGACCTGAGATTATCCTTCCTACATTTAATCATTTAATGACAATTATATTACATCAAATTTGTCTCCCATAGCCAGACGAAGCTCCACTTGTCTTGTTTTGGTGGAACATTTGTATGTAGGGAAGTGAGCTCTAGCATTAAAATGACTAAATCCCCGACAAAATATAACGCCTCATAAACACAGTAGATGTGTGTCGACTGTGTGATACGCCTTTCACTGATAAAGACAAATATAAGTTAATCATCTGTGCCTTGGAGGAGAAACCTGCCCCATACTTTAGCCCTGGAGGAGCTCACAGTTACCACACTCATTACAACCACAGATGATTTAACAGCTGTATGTAACTCCTGCAAAACGTTATTAAACGGATATCACAGAAGCTCGTGTGAAGTGTAATGAATCTGCACATCGATCCAAATCTTTATCAAAACTTTCCATTTTGAGTTTTTAGGTTGTTAATAACTGAAGGTGAGGAGAATCAATGTCAGACTTATTTCTACAGTCTGCATCCTGTGAGTCAGACTAACGTTTAATAGAGCACAGTCACTACTGTAGAGGGCACTGCAGTTGATACATAAAGTAATAAGTAATTAGTAAATTGGGTATTTCATCTTTAAAAAAAAAAACTAAATTCAAAAGAAGCTCTGTCATCACTGGCTTCATGATTGTGAGGATTGGCTATATGTTTCTTATTGTTGTTACTATGTGATATGAGTATTTCTTATTTGGACTATTAGCGAGGCAAAACAAGCTATTTCAAGAAGGAAGTGTTATTTCCTCCCACAAAATTCAAAAATAATGTGAATATTTCCATGAAGTGAATGCTGTCCCTTCTCCTTCTGCCATCTTGGTGCAAATTTGTAGCAAAAAGGTATAACTACAGGAATAGTTGGTTAACCCTTTATTGGGCAAATAATTATATTTGGTAACTTCTGTAAATATCCCAAAATATCCTTCCTTCCTTCCTTCCTTCTTTCCTTCCTCCCTGCCTTCTTTCTTCCCTTCCTCTTTTCCTTTCTCCCTCCCTCATTCCTTATTTCCTCTGTCCTTCCTTCCTTCCTTTCCTTCATCCCTGCCTTCTTTCTTCTCTTCCTCTTTTCCTTTCTCCCTCCCTCGTTCCTTATTTCCTCCGTCCTTCCTTCCTTTCCTTCCTTCCATCTGTCCTCCCACCTCCCTCCTTCTCTCCTCCCTTCCTTCTTTCCTTCCGCCATCCCCATTCCTTCCTTTCCTTCCTTCCATCTGTTCTTCCCTTCCTCCCTCCCTCCTTCTCTCTTTCTTTCCTCCCCCCTACCTTCCTTCCTTCCTTCTTTCCTCCGTCCTTGCTTCCTTTCCTTCCTCCCTCCTTCCTTCCTTCCTCCTTTCCTTTCAATGAGTGTCCTACAAAGGGTTAAAAAATAGTAACGGATTACCTTTTTAAAAACGTATGGAAACAACTGAGTACTTAAATTGCAGAAATAAAATGTTACGTTAGAAAGTAATCCAAGTACTCTAACACAGAAGTAACCTGTTACCCCCAACACTGCAAATAAAGCTGTATAAGTGCTATAATGGCAGAAGGAGTACAGACAGATATTCCTGCTAGTGTCTGATTGTCGTCCTCGCTTCTCTCCATCCAACACTTCTCATTTTGGCCTCACTTGATATTTTGTTAAGTCGTTCAATATTTCATGTGCTTGAACATGAGGTCTGGATGAGAGCAGCAATTACAAATGGGATTACCCACTCAGACAAATGGATTGCTTTGTCTGCCGTTCCGTCTGCTCCACGCTTTTTTTTTTTTTTTTTGCCAACACATCCAGACGTGCCTCGCCGAGGTCAAGGCCAAAAAGTCAAAATGGGGATTGGAGGATTTCATTAGGCTGGCTGGTCATTGATATTCCACATCATTCTATTAGGACTCACTCTAATCAGAGAGACAATGACCTGCAGTGTGACCCTTGGGTGCAGGCTAACAGACTGTCTAATCATCAATTACAGGACTGATTGTCTGCGGACTGGTCGGTTTTAACTGTGGTGATGTCACACATTTCCCCTTGAGTGGCAGCAGACTCGAGTCTAGGAGGGAAGGGAGGAAGGAAGAAGGAAGGAAAGGAGGAAGAAGGAAGGAAAGGAGGAAGAAGGAAGGAAGTAAGGAAAGGAGGAAGAAGGAAGGGAGGGGGGAAGGAAGGAAGTAAGGAAAGGAGGAAGAAGGAAGGACAGGAGGGAGGGACGAAGGAAGGAAAGGGGGAAGAAAAGGAGGGAGGAAGGAAAGGAAGGGAGGAAAGGAAAGAAGGAAGGGAGGAAGGAAAGGAAGGGAGGAAAGGAAAGAAGGAAGGGAGGAAGGAAAGGAAAGGAGGAAGGAAAGGAAGGAAGGAAGGATGGAGGAAATAACGAAGAAAGGAGGTAGGAGGGAGGGAGGGAAGGAGGGAGAAAGGAAGGAAGGAAGGAAGGAAGGAAGGAAGGAAGGAAGGAAGGAAGGAAGGAAGGAAGGAACAGTCAAAACAGACAGGGTCAATTTGACCCGGGAGGACGACAGGAGGGTTAACTGAGTCTCACATTTCACCAAAGTATAAGTCTGATCAACAACACACCAACCTGCCTAACGACTCGACAAGACTTCCAATCAGAGGGGAGGATATTTTAAAATGTTGCTGACAGCTGTTTCAACATGACGATGCCCCCCCCATCCCCCTGCCATGCACAAAGCCAGGCCTATACATACTCGACTGGCTTCTCTATCCTGACCTCAAACCCCCCCATCCAACAACTTCATAGGATGAACTGGATCATCAACTATGGGGCCAGACTGTATCACCCAACATCTGTCTGTGTCGGACCTCATTAATGCTCTCAGGGCTGCATGGGAGCGAATCCCAGCAGCCAGGTTCTGACATTTGGGGGGAAGCCTAAAAAAAATAAAACAGAATCAGAAGAATATTCGGGGGTATGCATATATTTTTCTACTCTCGTGTAAAGAAAAGAAAAAATGGGATTTGCCACTCTAACAGTAAAGCCTGTGTGATAGATGAATGGATGGATGGATAGATAGATAGATAGATACATAGATGGATAGATGTATGTATGGATGGATGGATAGATAGATAGATAGATACATAGATGGATAGATGTATGTATGGATGGATGGATAGATGGATGGATAGATAGATAGATAGATAGATAGATAGATAGATAGATAGATAGATAGATAGATAGATAGATAGATAGGGAGGGAGGGAGGGATAGATAGATAGATAGATAGATAGATAGATAGATAGATAGATGCACAAATAGATGGATGGATGGATGGATAGATGGATAGATAGATAGATAGATAGATAGATAGATAGATAGGGAGGGATAGATAGATAGATAGATAGATGCACAAATAGATGGATGGATGGATGGATAGATAGATAGATGCACGAATAGATGGATGGATAGATAGATGGATGATAGATAGATACTGTAGATAAATAGATAGGGAGAGAGAGAGAGAGAGAGATGGATGGATGATAGATAGATAGATAGATAGATAGATAGATGCAACAGTATACAGGCATATTATACTTTAAAAATAATATATATATAAATAAAAATAACAGATGTGGTGGATGTGATAAAAAAATAAAGTCCAGGTGAGCAGTCTGTTTTATTAAAAGTACAAAACTCAGTATGAGTAACTGAATTAAACCAATTCAAATATTAAATATGTACTACAACAACAATTATGGAGGATAAACTCATTTAAAAGCTATATATGTTTAAGTGTTAAGTTCATATACTGAAATCAGTCTGTGCTTTAATTCAACAATCCCTCCATAATAGCAATGCTGCTCTTTATACACTAGAGGGCAGTATGCTATCATGTTTATAGATGCTGTTACTGCACATAACAGCAGAGAGAGAGAGAGAGAGAGAGATAGATAGAGAGAGAGATATATAGACAGAGAGAGAGGGAGAGAGACAGAGAGACAGAGAGAGAGAGAGGGAGAGAGAGAGAGAGAGAGAGATAGACAGAGAGAGAGAGAGGGAGAGATAGATAGACAGAGAGAGCGAGAGAGAGATAGACAGACAGAGAGAGAGAGACAGAGTGAGAGAGAGAGAGAGGATCAGAAAGAGAGAGAGACAGAGATAGACAGAGAGAGAGAGAGGGAGAGAGATAGACAGAGAGAGAGAGGGAGAGAGACAGAGAGAGAGAGAGAGAGAGATAGACAGACAGAGAGAGAGACAGAGAGAGAGAGAGCGAGAGATAGACAGAGAGAGAGAGAGGAAGAGAGAGAGATAGACAGAGAGAGAGAGGGAGAGAGACACACACAGAGAGAGAGAGAGAGATAGACAGACAGAGAGAGAGGGAGAGAGACAGAGAGAGAGAGAGAGAGAGAGAGAGGAGCATTACATTTTGTCCACTATGTGTATGTTTAGTTGTAATTATGTGAAAATGAATTAAATATAAAACAAACTATATCACATTAAACCAGCTGCTTATAATAAGAGTTATACCTGCAGTGTTCCCTTAGCCTTAAAAAGTTACTGTACACTAAACTAGCATTTCAATAGAAGCTGTCAGTACATTGACGAAGGCCACACATTAGAAAGGAATCTGCTCTTTCATGAAAGTAAATAATAAAACACCAACAATGGAAACAAAGACACCAGGATGAATTACACACAACTCATATCATTTAGAATTCCTGTCTATCCATACTTTCCTTTTCTATCTTCTTTCTTCTCTTCTCTTCTCTTCTTTCTCTGCTGCTGTCTATTCATCCACATGTTTTATTTTTCAACAAAAGAGAGACTGACAGTGAACCACGGTGACCTTCCTGTAGCATTGTGCCAAATCTAATGCTGCTCACTCCTCTGGCTGCTGTCCAGCTTCTACAAAAAAAAAAAAAAAGAAAAAAAAGAAAAGAAAAGAGAGAAGACAAAAATGAATTTAAGTTTACAGGGAACACATTCAAGGGCCACATACTGCCTCATTTAATCTCAGGTAGGCCGGATCATTAAAAAGACGGAAGGAAGGAAGGAAAGAAGGAAGGAAAGAAAGAAGGAAGGAATGAAGGAAAAAGAAGACATGAAAGAAGGAAGGAAGGACAGATGGAAGGAAAGAAGGAAGGAAGGAAAAGAAGGAGAAGGAAGGGAAGACAGGATGAAGGACGGAAGGAAGGAAGGAAAGAAGGAAGGAAGAAAGGAAGGCAGAAAGAGAAGACTTGAAGGAAGGACAGATGGAAGGAAAGAAGGAAGGAAGAAAGGGAGGAAGGACAGATAGAAAGGAAGGAAAAGAAGGAGGAGAAGGAAGAGAAGACAAGAATGAAAGAAGGAAGAAAAAGAACAGGAAGGAAGGAAGGAAGGAAAAGGACTTGAAAGGAAGGAAGGAAGGAAAAGGAAAAGAAGGAGGACAAGGAAGAGAAGACAGGAATGAAAGAAGGAAGGAAGGAAGAAAAAGAAGACTTGAAAGAAGGAAGAAAGGGAGGAAGGACAGATAGAAAGAAGGAGGAGAAGGAAGAGAAGACAGGATGAAAGACGGAAGGAAGGAAGGACGGAAGGAAGAAAGAAGACTTGAAAGAAGGAAGGAAGAAAGGACAGATGGAAAGAAAAAAGGAAGGAAGAAAAAGAAGACAGGAAGGAAGGAAGGAAAAGGAGGAGAAGGAAGAGAAGACAGGATGAAAGAAGGAAGGAAGAGAAGACTTGAAAGAAGGAAGGAAGAAAGGACAGATGGAAAGAAAGAAGGAAAGAAGAAAAAGAAGACAGGAAGGAAGGAAGGAAGAAAGAGGACTTGAAAGAAGGGAGGAAGGAAGGACAGATATAAGGAAAGAAGGAAGGAAGAAAAAGAACACAGAAAGGAAGGAAGGGAATTTGCAAGGAAGGGAGGAATAAGGAAAGTGGGCCGGATCGGACCCCTCGGCGGGCCGGATCTGGCCCACGGGCCTCATGTTTGACATCCCTGCACTAAAGCATGAGGATGAACAGAAACACAAAGTTCCTCTCAAATAAAACGTAACTCATAAATACAGTTTATATATGTGTGTGTGTGTGTGTGTGTGTGTGGTGTGTGTGTGTGTGTGTGTGTGTGTGTGTGTGTGTGTGTGTGTGTGTGTGTGTGTGTGTGTGTGTGTGTGTGTGTGTGTGTGTGTGTGTGTGTTATATGGGACTTACTGACTGCAGGAAGTGTAATTCTGAGCGGAGAGCCTCTTGTAGAAGTTCCTGCTCTCCTTCTTTATGCGTCTCCAGTTCTTTTCTCAGCCTGATAAACAAATGAAAAAGCTTGTGAGTTTACAGACAGAGAGGAGGAGGAGGAGGAAGAGGAGGAGGAGGGGATGGGTGGATGAGGAGGAGGAGGAGGGAGAGGAGCAAGAGGAGGAGGAAGAGGGAGAGGATGAGGAAGAGGAGTTGGAGGAGGAACAGGATGATGAGGAGGAAGAGGGAGGAGGAGGAGGGCATGAGTGGAGGAGGAGGAGGGGGGGGGGTGGGTGGGTGGAGGAGGAGTAGGAGGAGGAGGGGGAAGAGGGAGAGGAGGAGGAGGGAGAGGAGGAGGATGAGGAGGGGATGGGTGGAGGAGGAGGAGGAGGAAGAGGGAGAGGAGGAAGAGGGAGAGGAGGAGGAAGAAGAGGAGGAGGAGGAAGAGGGAGAGGAGGAGGAGGAAGAGGGGGAGGAGGAGGAAGAAGAGGAGGAGGAGGAAGAGGGAGAGGAGGAGGAAGATGATGATGAGGAGAAGGAGGAGGACCCTTCTTTCCTCCCTCCTTACTCCTTTCTTTCCTTCCTTCCTCCCGCCTTACTCCTTTCCTCCCTCCCTTCCTCCTTCCTTCCTTCTTTCCTCCCTCCCTCTCTCCTTACTCCTTTCTTTCCTCCCTCCATCCTTTCCTTTCTCCCTCCCTCCTTTCCTTCCTTCCTTCCTTAAACTGAATGAGCTGAAGTAAAACCTTTTTTTTCTCTCTCTCTTCTTCACATTCATGATTCATGCTGATAGTGACACACACACACACACACACACACACACACACACACACACACGGGGGGGGGGGGGGGGGGGGGGGGGGGGGGGGGGGGGGGCGGGGGGGATTGAGCTATTAATAAAGACGCTCGTCAACAAACCTCTTCTTCTTCTTCTATGACTAAGACGAGATGATTACATGATGGCACCAACGTCATTAAACAGAACGTGTGACTTTATCATGAATAGATTCAGAGTTTAAAATGTAACTTTATCAAACTCTCTCTTTCATTGATAAAAAAAATACAGACATATTAATAATAATAATAATAATAATAATAATAGTATAGAAATATTAAGTTTTATATTGTCTCTAGATTAAAATCAACCACCCAGTTCATTGGATGGCAGCAGTTCTGTTTCCTGTTTTATAGAAAGCAAGTTAATGTTAATCTGCTTGATTTTAACCCTCCTGTCGTCCTCCCGGGTCAAATTGACCCCGTCTCTTTTGACTGTTCCTTCTTTACTTCCATCCTCCATCTTTCTTTATTTTTTCCTTCCTTCTTCCCCCTCCTTCCATACTTCTTTTCTCTCTTCCTTCCATCCTTCCTTGCTTCTTTCTTTTTCTTTCGTTCCTTCTTTCCTACCTCCCTTCCTTTCTTTCATTCCTTCCTTACTCCTTTATTTCTTTCTTTCCTTCCTTCCTTCCTCCCTCCATTCCTTCCTTCCTTCCTTCCTACCTTCCTTCCTCCTTTCCTCCCTCCCTTCCTCCTTACTCCTTTTCTTTCTTCCTTCCTTCCTTCCTTCCTGCCTCCCTCCTTACTCCTTTCCTTCCTTCCTTCCTAGCTTCCTTCCTCCTTTCCTCCCTACTCCTTCCTTCCTTCTTTCTTTCCTCCCTCCCTCTCTCACTCCATCCTTACTCCTTTCTTTCCTTCCTTTGTTCCTTCCTTCCTTCCTTTCTTCTTTAGTGGTAAAGAACATAAACATAAAAAAATAACTTAATTAAGATAATCGTTTGTTCAAAGCTTTTATAAAGTCCTGATAGACAGATTTCAGATTCATTAAAAACATGAATTTAAGTGATTATTATGGGAACACTCAGAGCCCGATTTCTACATCACATCGGCTGTTGAGTTGAAATGAGCTTGTTTGACCGTTAAGTTAATACCAGGGGTGATTTGTGGCGGCCGCGAGGTCAAAGGTTAACAGGAAATGAGGATCTGTGACTCCTTTGTTCGTGGGATCATTGTTAGTTTTTGGTCTTTTTAATGAGATTTATTGTTAATATGATGAACAACCATAATATAAAATACTCCTAAATTAGTTGTGAGGGAAAATGACCCAGCTGTTAGAGGTTTAGGGTATCAGCATATAGAGGGATTATCAACAGCACTCCACTAGACTGATGGGCTGAGTTAAGTTAACAAGCTCCACTCCACTCTACACTATAGTATACAGCCCCCCATTGTTCTGTATTTGGTAATGCTCTCTCCCAAGGGTGCTGCCATGCAGGGGCAAAGGTACACAGAAAGCCCCGAGGGACAAATTACTGAGCACAGAAGCGCGACCGTCAGCAGTAAATCAAGTTCAGAAATTTAGTCTCAGTCTGAAAAAAATCATCCAACTGAAGCAAATCTCAAAGGCTGACTGGTTGCTTTGAGGTGAGATGTGACTGCTGGGAAACATCAACCAGAACACTTTGATTATTGAAGCTGTCTGTTTAACATCTTTAAGGGGCACTTCTTAATTTGTACCCAGAGTTCAAAGGATGGGCTTGCTGGCAATTTTTTTTTTTTTTTTTTTTTTTTGTTTTTTTGTTCTTATCATCAACAAATCTCACGTGCAGACTCAATCCAATAAGGAATTCATCTACTTCCAAGTACTGTACTGTGTGTGTGTATCCAAAAAGCTTGATATATCATATTCCTCCGTAACATAGACTTCCATTACTGTCCAAAAAATCATTTTTAATAAAGCCGGCTCATATAGACCTTCATTATGGAGAGCTGAGTTGGGTTGGTTTGTTCATTCAAGGGCCACATACTGCCTAATTTAATCTCAGGTGGGCCGGATTATTAAAAAGAAGGAAGGAAGGAAGGAAGGAAGAAAGAAAGAAAAAGAAGACTTGAAAGAAGGAAGGAAGGATCCTTGGTTGGTTTGTTCATTCAAGGGCCACGTACTGCCTAATTTAATCTCAGGTGGGCCGGATTATTAAAAAGAAGGAAGGAAGGAAGGAAGGAAGGAAGAAAGGGAGGAAGGAAGGGAGGAAGAAAGGGAGGAAGGACAGATAGAAAGAAGGAAGGAAGGAAAAGAAGGAAGAGAAGACAGGATGAAAGACGGAAGGAAGGAAGGAAGGCAGTAAGGAAGGAAGGAAGGAAGGGAGGAAGGAAGGAAGGAAGCAAACAGGGAAACATAACACCTGAAACAGTAGAGCATGTGTGTGGAGGTAGGTGTTGGCAATTGATGTTAGAGTTTCTTAGAGTGAGTGGTTTAATGTTTTTTTTTTTCTTTTAGTATTTATTTAGTTATATTGGAGAGGGTGTTATAGCCACTTTGATCCACACTCCATTCCAGTAGGTGGCGGTAATGCACCAATTCGTTGTTTGCCAACCGCCATTAAACAGAAGAAGAAGAAGATCGTTATATTGCATTTGCTTCATGCCAGACCTTCCAGCACTAATTCACAGACTGGTTTCCTGGTTTCGACTCTCCTTGTGTCTTCCCCAGCCTCCTGACCCAGACCCTGACCCTGAGTATCGCCTGTGGCTGTGTGGCGTCCTCTGGCTTCGATCCTGTCAGGAGAGCCCAGAACTTCCAGCTTGGTCAACCTCATGTCTGTGAGTGCTTTGTCATCATCCCAGGTCAAATTGACCCTGTCTGTTTTGACTGTTCCTTCCTCCCTCCCTCCTTTCCTTCCTTCTTTCCTTCCTTCTGTCTGTCCCTTTCTTCCTCCCTTCCTTGTTTCCTTCCTCCCTCCCTCCTTTCTTGTTTCCTTCCTCCCTCCCTCCTTCCATGTTTCCTCCCTTCCATCCTTCCTCCCTACCTTCCTTCCTTCCTTCCCCCTCCATTCCAGTAGGTGGCGGTAATGCACCAATTTGTTATTTGCCAACCGCCATTAAACAGAAGAAGAAGAAGAAGATCGTCATTTTGCATCTGCTTCATGCCAGACCTTCCAGCACTAATTCACAGACTGGTTTCCTGGTTTCGACTCTCCTTGTGTCTTCCCCAGCCTCCTGACCCTGACCCTGACCCTGACCCAGACCCTGACCCTGAGTATCGCCTGTGGCTGTGTGGCGTCCTCTGGCTTCGATCCTGTCAGGAGAGCACAGAACTTCCAGCTTGGTCAACCTCATGTCCGTGAGTGATACTGGCATAGTCTTATTACCTACTGCCAACTCTGTCTTTGGTGACCCTGGTGACCCTGAGCCCTGCCTGTTACCTACACATCTACACATCATGTATGTACCTGTTAAGACTAAAATAAAGACCTTTTCAAACTGCTCACTGGTGTTTTGTGCTGCAACTGGGTCCAACTGGGTCCTACTGGGTCCTACCACCTCCACCCATCACACTATCTTTATCTTTATCTTTTTACCTTGGTTTTTTTGACCCATTTAAACTAGTACTTATTACCCCCCCCCCCCCCCCGCTCTTAAATTGCTCTTGTCTTAACCTTTGTGTCGTCCTCCTGGGTCAAATTGACCCTGTCTGTTTTGACTGTTCCTTCCTCCCTCCTTTCCTTCCTTCCTTCTTCCTCCCTTCCTTCCTTCCTTCTGTCCTCCCTTTGTCCCTTCCTTCTTTCCTCCCTTCCATCCTTCCTCCCTCCCTTCCTCCCACCCTCCTTCCTTCCTTCCTTCTTTCCCCTGTCCTTTCCTTCCCTCCCTCCTTCCTTATTCCTTCCTTCCACCTGTCCTCCCTGCCTTCCTCCCTTCTTTTCCTTTCCTTCCTTCCTCTCTTCCTTCTTTCCTTTCCTTCCTCCCTCCTTCCTTTACTCCCTTCTTCCTCCCTCCCTACCTTCCTTCTTTCCCCCGTCCTTTCCTTCATCCCTCCCTTCCTTCCTTCTTTCCTTTCCTTCCTTACTCCCTCCCACCTTCCTTTCTTCCTCCTTTCCCCTGTCCTTTCCTTCCTTCCTTCCTTCCTTCTTCCTCCCTTTCTGACTTGACTTGAGGACAACAGGAGGGTTAAATTATCTTTTTTTCTTCTGTTCCTTTCTTGTGCCATATGTCACATGATCTGGTGCAATATTATGCTAAATTTTGAAGCACTTTTTGTGTTTGTGTCGTATGTTTTGTTTTTTCTATGCATATTATGTATTTGTTATATATGAGCAGCTCCACCTGACACTTTTAGCCCAAGACAAATTTCCTTGGGGACAATAAATATTTAAGTAGTGCTTATGTTACAATCACTGGTTCAAAACTTCACTGTTTAATGAGCAGGGACATTTAATATCAGCTCAGCCCAACGACACACTAGAGCAGGGGTGTCAAACATGCGGCCCGTGGGCCAGAACCGGCCCGCCGAGGGGTCCACTTCAGCCCACTTTCCTCCCTGTCTTTTTTTCCTTCCTTATCTGTCCTTCTATCTTTCCTTTCTCCTTTTCATCTTTCCTTCCTGTCTTCTTTTCCAACCTTTCCTTTCTTTTCTTTCTTCCTTCCTCACTTTTATTCTTTCCTTCCTTCCACCTGTCCTTTCTTCCTCCTCATTATCTTTCCTTCTCACCTTCCTTCCTTTCTGCCTTCCTTCTTTTCCTTCGTCCCTTCCTTCCTTCCATCTTTTTAATGATCCGGCCCTCCTCACTTTTATTCTTTCCTTCCTTCTCCTTTTCTTTCCTTCCCACCTTTCTTCCATTTGTCCTTCCTCCCTTTCTGTCTTCCTTCTTTTCCTTCCTTCCATTTGTCCATCCTCCCTTTCTGCCTTCCTTCTTTTCCTTCCTTCCATTTGTCCATCCTCCCTTTCTGCCTTCCTTCTTTTCCTTCCTTCCTTCCTTCCTTCTTTTCCATCCTTTTGTCCTTCCTTCTTTTCCTTCCTCCCTTCCTTCCTTCCATCTTTTTAATGGTCCGGCCCACATGAGATCAAATTGGGCTGTTTGTGGCCCTTGAATGAAAATGAGTTTGACTCCCCTGCACTAGAGGATAAGCAGTATGGACAATGAATGAATGAATGAATATACAGTATTATAAAGGGTCAAAAAAGTCCAACACCACTCTACCATTCATGAGAAAGTAATCTCTATATTGTGCATCACATATCGCCATGAAAAAGAAGAAAGGGGACAAAATACACTTAAAAGTTGAACAGATATAAACTTTATGATAACATCACAGAAGAGACTCCCCAACAATTGACTTCTTCTGTCTTTTAAAAAAGTCTTCTCTCATGTTGCCAAAAGAAATATTTGACAATATAATCAAATCCAATTATATAACTAAGTTCAGCGTGTCTCTGGTCTGATGGCTTAGCTGTGATTCAAGTGTTATATATCAGGTGTTTGAAGGTTATATACAACATTTCACGTGAATCCATGACGACGCGCTACCTCTATCTTTCTTTTATTGGAAGTTAATGAAACAATAAAACAACACGGAGGTAAGATTGCATCTTCGCAGCAGTGTGTTAAACTTTACTCTCGACTTCAGTGGAACTTATAAATCACTTTTTTTTTTAAGATGGGTGTATCGCTCTTCACTCTTCAATCAGCAGGATGATGTCTCTTATAGCAAGCAGGGTTTAGCACAGGGGCGGCAAACATATGGTCTGTGGGCCAGAACCGGCCCGCCAAAGGGTCCAATTCAGCCCACTTTCCTTCCTGTCTTTTTTTCCTTCCTTCCTTCCTTCCATCTTTCCTTCCTTCCTTCTTTTCCTTCTTTCCCTCCTTCCTTCCTCCCTTTTGTCTTTCCTTCCTGTCTTTTTCCTGTCTTCCTTCCTTCCTTCCCTCCTGTCTTCCTCCCTTTTGTTTTTCCTTCCTTCCTTCCTGTCTTCCTTCCTTCCTTCCACCCATCCTTCCATTTTTCCTTCTCCCTTTTCTTTCCTTCCTTCCCTCCTTCCTTCGTTCCTTCCTTCCTTCCTTCCACCCATCCTTCCATTTTTCCTTCTCCCTTTCATCTTTCCTTCCTGTCTTCTTTTCCAACCTTTCCTTTCTTTTCTTTCTTCCCTCCTCACTTTTATTCTTTCCTTCCTCCTCCTTTTCTTTCCTTCCCACCTTTCTTCCATTTGTCCTTCCTCCCTTTCTGCCTTCCTTCTTTTCCTTCCTTCCATTTGTCCTTCATCCCTTTCTGCCTTCCTTCCTTCCTTCCTTCCATCTTTCCTTCCTTCACTCCTTCCTCCCTTTTGTCTTTCCTTCCTGTCTTTTTTCCTTCCTTCCTTCCTTCCTTCCTTCCTTCCACCCATCCTTCCATTTTTCCTTCCTGTCTTTTTTTCCTTCCTTCCTTCCTGTCTTCCTTCCTTCCTTCCTTCCTTCCCTCTTTCCTTCTTTCCTTCCTCCCATCCTTCCATTTTTCCTTCTCCCTTTCATCTTTCCTTCCTGTCTTCTTTTCCAACCTTTCATTTCTTTTCTTTCTTCCCTCCTCACTTTTATTATTTCCTTCCTTCTCCTTTTCTTTCCTTCCCACCTTTCTTCCATTTGTCCTTCCTCACTTTCTGCCTTCCTTCCTACCTTCTTTCCTCCTTCCTTCCCTCTTTCTTTCCTTCCTTCCTTCCACCCATCCTTCCATTTTTCCCTCTCCCTTTTGTCTTTCCTTCATTCCTTCCCTCCTTCCTTCCTTCCACCCATCCTTCCATTTTCCCTTCTCCCTTTTGTCTTTCCTTCCTGTCTTTTTTTTCCTTCCTTCCTTCCTTCCCTCTTTCCTTCCTTCCTTCCATTTTTCCATCTCCCTTTCATCTTTCCTTCCTGTCTTATTTTCCCTTCCTTCCTTCCTTTCTTCCCTCCTTCCACCCATCCTTCCATTTTTCCTTCCTTCCATTTGTCCTTCCTCCTTTTCTGCCTTCCTTCTTTTTCTTCCTTATTTTCCTTCCTTGTTTCCTCCCTCCCTCCTACCTACCTTCCTTCTTTCCTCCGTCCTTCCTTCCTCCCTCCCTCCCACCCTCCCTCTTTCCTTCCCTCCTTCCTTCTTTCCTTTCCTTCCTTCCTTCCTTTTTAATGATCCGGCCCACATTAGATCAAATTGGGCTGTTTGTGGCCCTTGAATGAAAATGAGTTTGACACCTCTGGTTCTGGTTTTAGCATTTTAGCTCTGCTGCTTTTATATTACAGTAGATTTCTGCATCTTTTGAAAAAGAGCCTTCACAAATAATATAGCAGTAATATGTCAATGAAGAAAATCTTCCACATCAAAAGATACACACATCTACTAAATCATTACCTCCCCGCCGGCACATTTACCGACTACTTTATTTCAGGTATCGTCCCATTGTGACAGTCAACGATCCGCAACCCCGGCAAGCCCACCCTGTTTTGCACACTGAACACTTTTTAAATGACTGTGTAGCACTCATTCAAATTGACACGCATTCAATTTCCAACAATCAATAAAGCGGAGAGTTAAATATGCGTTTTAAAGAGACGCTGCAGTGGCTGAAGACAGGATTGATGGTTTCAGTTCAGAATGGATGATCATAAGAATGAGTGAGAGGAGCGCTCTCTTTCCCCTTCTCGGAAAAAAAAAGCCACATCCTCAGCACTTCCTGAGGCTAATAAGCCCACGGGGGTAACGGAGGACCTAGTATGTTTAATGAAGCTGATGGATGAACAGGACACGCGAGCCACATGCATGATTTAAGGCAAGGCTATAAGACAAGGAGGGGAGGGGGGGGGGTGTGGAGAATGAGGCATGAGTAGAACATAAAGAGGGATGATGAGAAAGTAAGAAATAAAGATGATAAAAACATACTGCTACAAGTTAAAGTTCAGTAATAGGCATATTTTAGAGCACTTTTAATTAAATACTGAGGAAAAATATGATTTGGTATCAATAGAAATCTTATAATTAATAGAAATCAGCAGGATGAACAACACGGAGGTAAGATTGCATCTTCGCAGCAGTGTGTTAAACTTTACTCTCGACTTCAGTGGAACTTATAAATCACATTTTTTTTAAGATGGGTGTATCGCTCTTCACTCTTCAATCAGCAGAGTGATGTCTCTTACAGCAAGCAGGGTTTAGCACAGGGGTGTCAAACATGTGGCCCGTGGGCCAGAACCGGCACGCTGAGGGGTCCAATTCAGCCCACTTTCCTTCCTGTCTTTTTTTCCTTCCTTCCTTCCTTCCTTCTTTCCTTTCTTCATTCCTTCCTCCCTTTTGTCTTTCCTTCCTGTCTTCATTCCCTCCTTCCTTCCTGTCTTCCTTCTCTCCTTCCTTCCCTCTTTCCTTCCTTCCTTCCTTTCTTCCTTCCACCCATCCTTCCATTTTCCCTTCTCCCTTTCATCTTTCTTTCCTTCATTCCTTCCTCCCTTTTGTCTTTCCTTCCTGTCTTTTTTTCCTGTCTTCCTTCCTTCCTTCCACCCATCCTTCCATTTTTCCTTCCTCCCTTTTGTCTTTCCTTCCTGTCTTTTTTCCCTTCCTTCCTTTCTTCTTTCCTGTCTTCCTTCCTTCCTTCCCTCCTTCCTTCCCTCTTTCCTTCCTTCCTTCCTTCCTTCCACCCATCCTTCCATTTTTCCTTCCTCCCTTTTGTCTTTCCTTCCTGTCTTTTTTTCCTTCCTTCCTTCCACCCATCCTTCCATTTTTCCTTCTCCCTTTCATCTTTCCTTCCTGTCTTCTTTTCCAACCTTTCCTTTCTTTTCTTTCTTCCTTCCTCACTTTTATTATTTCCTTCCTTCTCCTTTTCTTTCCTTCCCACCTTCCTTCCATTTGTACTTCCTCCCTTTCTGCCTTCCTTCTTGTCCTTCCTTCCATTTGTCCTTCTTCCCTTTCTGCCTTCCTTCTTTTCCTTCCTTCCATTTGTCCTTCCTCCCTTTCTGCCTTCCTTCTTTTCCGTCTTTCCATTTGTCCTTCCTCCCTTTCTGCCTTCCTTCTTTTCCTGCCTTCCTTCCTTCCTTCCTTCCTTCCTTCCTTCCTTCCTTCTTTTTAATGGTCCGGCCCACATTAGATCAAATGGGGCTGTAACAGGCAGATATATATATATATAGGGAGCACTTTTAATTAAATACTGAGGAAAAATATGATTTGGTATCAATAGAAATCTTATTGTCTGGATGTAGGGTTTAGGGGACTTCTACACATTCACATCCATAATTATAGTAGAGTAGACATTATCCAAAGTGGTGGCATCAGCAATAACAATGACCCTTCCTTTCCTGGAACGCTATTGATCTCCAGTCTTTTAATTAAATAAAGGAAAAGTCTCTTTGTGGAGAAACAAGGTGGACCAGCATTCACCTACCAGTCATGTTTCAATAGAGGCGACAGTCGATTCATATTTAACTCTGATGAGCAGACACAATGTCGGAGATGTATTTACAAGGTTCCTGCTGCTGCTGCTGTTGTTCTCTGTTTGTGTTCATTGTTCGATGTTTAGATGCTTACATTTAAAGAGATAGGGGAAATGTGAGGATTTGTTCATACAAGTCTAGAATAGAAATCGATGCCAAGTAGTATTGAAACGTCTCCCATTAAAGGATTCCAGCGATCGAGCCTTTTTGCACCCAGAGCTTGAAAATATGACTATTTGTTTGGACTAGCTTACAGCTGATCAACGCTAGCATTAAATATTAGTTATTTTAAGACTTTAAAAGTGCATTTGTGTAAAAATTAGGGCTGTCAGCGTTAACCGCGATTAGATTAATGCAATCCATAACACGTTTTTTTTTTTTTTTTTTTTAATCGCATTTTAATGTTGCAAGTCTTTTTGTCCCTTCTACTCCCCCGTAGACGGCTCCTCTAGCTGTAGCGCTATGCTTTGAAGTGGCCTCCTGCAGTAAACCTACCGCGCTGATGGAAAGTAAGAGAGCTACTGGACTTTTGAACGGCTTGTTTAACTTTAAAACACTTCCAGACGGTTCAGTTGACAAGTCAAAAGTAAAATGCAACCTGTGTCAAACGGAGTTTAACTACCACCGGAGTACGTGGAGTTTGAGTTAGCACCTCCACGCTAAACACCCAGGTGCAGCCAAGCGAGCCTCAGCTCCACCAAAGGACCATTTTGGAGTGTGGGAGTCGCAGCAGAGCCGTGATTGATTCCCAGTTAAGACACTCTGGTAAGAAATGCTTTACATTATGGGCTTAAAACTGCCTTCAAATGTAAAATAACAGGATTTTAAACATGCAATTCAAAACGTGATTAATCGTGATTAACTATGGAAATTCTGCGATTAATCTCGATTAAAAAAATTAATCGTTTGACAGTCCTAGTAAAAATCAAGTCATTTAGATGTGGAGGAGTGGTTACTCAATTGGTATCAGTATCACTTTAAGAGTACTTGGATTGGTACTACTGCATCCAGTGTTGTGCCTGAATGCGTTCAATGAACAATCGCTCATGAACTCATTCATATTTTGGGCGAACGTGAACTGAACGTACTGTATTTCTGCCTGATGAACGTTACTGTGAACGCGTTCATTCTGGCGTTTGTGAACGGTGCTCTCTCACAGTTTAACTTTGTTCAACAGAGAGCCAGATTTCTAAAGAGGGAATGACTTACAGTAAAGGTCCCCTGCTGAAATCGATCAGGGACGCTCCCATTATGTGGCATGAGCGGTAACCATTCAGCGCTCCATCTTCGGCTACTTTGACTCGGTAGTAAGTTAGCCTGCTAGCTAGCTGACTGGAGGGAACATGATACAGATGAAGCCACAAAAAAGTCCAGCGTGGAAAAACTTACAGAAAGTAAAGCTAATGTTGTCAGGTGTGAAGTATGTGGAGCAGAGTTGAGTTGTAAGAGTAAAAAAAAAAAAGTCTGCACACCATAGGAGCTCCAGTGTTGTACCTGAGCGCGTTCATTCTGGCGTTTGTGAACAGCGCTCTCTCACAGTTTAACTTTGTTCAACAGAGAGCCAGATTTACTCTTTTCTTCCTTACTACTTGCGTTCCTTCCTTCCTACTTTCCTTCTTTCCTTTCTTCCCTCCTTACTCCTTTCCTTCCTTTCTTCCCTCCTTACTCCTTTCCCTCCTTCCTCTTTTCCTCCCTTCCTCCTTTCCTTCCTTCCTTCTCTCCTTACTTCCTTCCTCTTTTCCTCCTTAGTACTTGTGTTC
>NC_070591.1:5677320-5775241 GCF_027409825.1 Scomber japonicus | reverse complement strand
GAAGGACAGATGGAAGGAAGAAGAGGAGGAAAGACAGAAGGAAGGAAGGGAGGAAGGAAGGAACAAAGAAAGGATAAAAGGAAGGGAGGAAGGACAGATGGAAGGAAGGAAAAGAACACAGGAAGGAAAGTGGGCCGGATCGCACCCCTCGGCGGGCTGGTTTTGGCCCACGGGCCGCATGTTTGACTCTCCTGGTCTAGAATCAATATAGCTGCTTATCAACCTAAATAATGTTTTACTAAAATCTCTTCATAGTCTCTTCATCTGATATTTCACCTCCAACTTATCACATAACTATCAGCTGGCTTTAGAAAAACATGTACACATGGTCTAAAGCACCCGTGAGGAGGCGTGCACATTCTGGTTTTTATAAATACAAGTTTAATGTGCGGGAAATGGTGAATGCAGAGTTTTTGTGTGTCTGCATTGATTATGCATGACGTGGCCCCTGGTGAGGAGAGGAGAGGAGAGGCGAGGAGAGGAGAGGAGAGGAGAGGAGAGGTGAGGAGAGGTGAGGAGAGGAGAGTGGAGGAGAGGAGAGGAGAGTGGAGGAGAGGAGAGGAGAGGAGAGTGGTTCTACTATTGTACACTGACACATGTGTAATATGGACTCTGATTATCCTTTAACCCTCCTGTTGTCCTCAGGTCAAGGAAGAAAGCAAGGAAAGAAGGAAGGGAGGAGGGAGGAAGGAGAGAAGGAAGGAGGAAGGGCAGAGGGAAGGAGGAAGGAAGGAAGGAAGGCAGGAGGAAGGAAGGACGGAAGGAGAGAAGGAAGGTATGAAGGAAGGAAGCAGAGAGGAAGGAAGGAAGGAGGAAGGAATGAAGTAAGGAAGGAGAGAAGGAAGGAAATGGTGAATGCAGAGTTTTTGTGTGTCTGCATTGATTATGCATGACGTGGCCCCTGGTGAGGAGAGGAGAGGAGAGGAGAGGAGAGGAGAGAAGAGAAGAGAAGAGAAGAGAAGAGAAGAGAAGAGAAGAGAAGAGAAGAGGAGAGGAGAGGAGAGGAGAGGAGAGGAAAGGAGAGTGGTTCTACTATTGTACACTGACACATGTGTAATATGGACTCTGATTATCCTTTAACCCTCCTGTTGTCCTCAGGTCAAGGAAGAAAGCAAGGAAGGAAGGAAAGAAGGAAGGGAGGAGGGAGGAAGGAGAGAAGGAAGGAGGAAGGGCAGAGGGAAGGAGGAAGGAAGGAAGGAAGGAAGGAAGGAAGGAAAGAAGGAAGGGAGGAGGGAGGAAAGAGAGAAGGAAGGAGGAAGGGCAGAGGGAAGGAGGAAGGAAGGAAGGAAGGAAGGAAGGAAGGAAGGAAGGAAGGAAGGAAGGAAGGAAGGAAGGAAGGGAGGAAAGAAGGCAGGAGGGAGGAAGGAGAGAAGGAAGGGATGAAGGAAGGAAGGAGAGAGGAAGGAAGGAAGGAGGAAGGAATGAAGTAAGGAAGGAGAGAAGGAAGGAAATGGTGAATGCAGAGTTTTTGTGTGTCTGCATTGATTATGCATGACGTGGCCCCTGGAGAGGAGAGGAGAGGAGAGGAGAGGAGAGGAGAGGGGAGGGGAGGGGAGGAGAGGAGAGGAGAGGAGAGGAGAGGAGAGGAGAGGAGAGGAGAGGAGAGGAGAGGAGAGGAGAGGAGAGGGGAGGGGAGGGGAGGGGAGGGGAGGGGAGGAGAGGAGAGGAGAGGAGAGGAGAGGAGAGGAGAGGAGAGGAGAGGAGAGGAGAGGAGAGGAGAGGAGAGGAGAGGAGAGGAGAGGAGAGGAGAGAGGAGAGCAGACAGGAGAGCAGAGAGGAGAGAGGAGAGGAGAGGAGAGGACTCTGGAGAGGAGAGGAGAGAAGAGGAGAGAAGAGAAGAGAAGAGAAGAGAAGAGGAGAGGAGAGGAGAGGAGAGGAGAGGAGAGGAGAGGAGAGGAGAGGAGAGTGGTTCTACTATTGTACACTGAAGCTCTGGCAGTCTTCACAAAACGCTCAAATAATTACATATCACAGCTATTCAGCAAAGGAATATTTACAATATCAGGAAACTCACAAAAAAGCCTTAGAGTAATAATTTTTTTTGGTGAGCTGCTAAATAGCTTATTGCTGTGTTTTTATTTTGTTTTCTTCTTCTTTGTGTTTTTATTTGATTTTATGTCCCCGCAGCATTTTCTGTTTATCCTTTTGTGTCTTATTAGGATTATGTTTGTGTCATAATGTAATTACAAATAAACCCCAGGGAACAATACTGTATCCTGTGTCTATGTGTCCAAATATATATATATATATAAATCCTCCTCAGCATCCAGACAGTTGATAATACTCACCTCAGACAGGTGGTGTCAGTGAGAGGTTTCTGACTGACAAACAGGCTCTCTGCTCTCAGACGCTCTGTCGTTGCTACGGTTTCACTCAGCTGCCGATCCAAGTCTGTGGAAGTCAAGAGCAATAAATCAAACACACAATGATTTCCCTGAAACAAGACAGGCACGTATTGTACTTGCAAGGTGCATTGTTCAGACATTTGCTAGGGTGGAGGAGAACAGTCGAACTTCCTCCTCCTCCTCTACCTCCTCCTCCTCTTCCTCCTCCTCCTCGTCCTCCGCCCGCCACCATCATCACCTTTTAGAGATGTTCTTGAAAAAGGCATTTAAAGTGCAGGGCGGCTGTGCTCAGACCAACATTATGACTGCATTATAAAAAGTCAGCCTCTTTATTCATTTCAATGAGACTGCTGCTGCGTTGGCTCAGTGACAGAGAGGGCAAAAACAAATTGTAGGGTTGGCCAACAAAAAAAAAAAGAAAACTTGGCTCGACTTTCAGCAAAGCAATGTGACATCATCCATCTGTCAGTCAAATACGTACAAGTGCACTTTACTAGTAGAATATTTTGTGACTTATATTCAGAGTATTCAGGACAGAGGATAAAAATGATTGTTGTGATAACTTTGTGAAATAATGTCTCAACCAGTGATGCAGTAATATGAACTCTGATTATCCTTTAACCCTCCTGTTGTCCTCAGGTCAAGGAAGAAAGGAAGGAAGGAAAGAAGGAAGGGAGGAGGGAGGAAGGAGAGAAGGAAGGAGGAAGGAAGGAAGGAAGGAAGGGAGGGAGGAAAGAATGCAGGAGGAAGGAAGGACGGAAGGAGAGAAGGAAGGAAGGAAGGACGGACGGACGGAGGGAAGGCGGGAGGAAGTAAGGAGGAGAAGGAAGGGATGAAGGAAAGGAGGAAGTGAGGAAGGAAGGAAGGAAGGAGAGGAGGAAAGGAGGAAGGAAGGAAGGAAGGAAGGAAGGAAGGAAGGAAGGACGGACGGACGGACGGAAGGAAGGACGGAGGGAAGGCGGGAGGAAGTAAGGAAGGAGGAGAAGGAAGGGATGAAGGGATGAAGGAAAGGAGAAAGTGAGGAAGGAAGTGAGGAAATAAGGAAGGGAGGAGGGAGGGAGGATGAAGGAAGGAGAGAGGAAGGAAGGAAGGACGGAGGGAAGGCAGGAGGAAGGAAGGAAGGAAGGAGAGAACGAAGGGATGAAGGAAAGGGGGAAGTGAGGAAGGAAGGACGGAGGGAAGGCAGGAAGGAAGGAAGGAAGGAAGGGAGGGAGGAAAGAAGGAACAGTCAAAAGAGATGGGGTCAATTTGACCCGTGAGGACGACAGGAAGTTTAAACACATGTATTTATAACTAACTATAAATCAAATGACATCATGGACTCGTGCTTTTGTCACACATCAGGTGAACTTTAGTTTTTTTACCTTTCCAGATGTTTTTGAGGCCTTGTAACTGGAGCTGGAGCTCTCTCTTCTCTTCCTGTACGGAGCTCATGTGACTGTTCCTCTGGCTCATGATCTCCATCTCTGATTATTGAGGGGGACAAGTTGAGTTGAGTTGGGTTAGGCCTCAAGAATCATCATCATCATCATCATCATCATCATCATCAGTGAGTATGAATAGTCTGTTGGCTTGAACTATATTTAATACATTTAATTTAAACTGGTTCTGCTCAATCAAAAGTGCAATCTGTGCATTTTTGAAATTCACTTTATCTCTATGAGCAATCAGAGACTGCATTTCCCTTGAGCTCAGACATAAGTTAAAGTCAGCTTTATGGTCAGTTCTAGGCTTAAACATACAATATACTGCTTTTCTATAAACTATTGATGATTTAATTTATGTACAAATACTCACCATATAATATTTGTTGGTTACAATTGTACTTATTAATATTCTGCTCTTTACTTAAGCTTACCTTCAAGTTGTCTTCAAACTGCATTTTACTCAAGGCTCAAAACTTTTCTTTTTTAAAAAAAAACTCCTTTTAACCCTCCTGTTGTCCTCGAGTCAAGGAAGGAAAGGGAGGAAGGGAGGAAGAAGGAAGGAAAGGAAGGAGTAAGGAAGGAAAGGAGGGAGGAAGAAAGGGAGGAAAGGTGAGGAGGGAGAGAGGAAGGGAGGAAAGGAAAGAAGGAAGGAAAAGGATGGAAGGGAGGAAAGGAAGGAAGGAAAGGAGGGAAGAAAGGAAAGGAAAGAAGGAAGGAAAGGAGGGAGGGAGGAAGGAAGAAGGAAGGAGGGAGCAAAGAAGGAAGGGAGGAGGGAAGGAAAGAAGGAAGGGAGGAGGGAAGGAAGGAAGGAAGGAGGGAAGGAAAGAATGAGAGAAGGAATGAAGAAAGGAAGTAAAGAAAGAAGGAACAGTCAAAACAGACGGGGTCAATTTGACCCGGGAGCAGGACAGGAAGGTTAATCATTATATTTTACCACACACACATCAATGGTGAGTTATCTCCATTAAACTCCAAAATCTTTACATTCACATTTTTATGATTTATTTTAGCTCATTAAAGAGTCCAGATGGTTGCTATTTAAACCTAATTTTAGTTTTTGAATATTCTAAGTATCTTTTCCAATATAATAAAATGTTTACAGTCAGTCAGTCTATCCCCACATACTGTAAATTCAACCCAGACTCTTTCTGAAACCATACTGACTATTTCATCACCGTGTCAGCATGTCAGGGACTTTGAACATCATTAAAATGGTTCTACGTATATTACTACTTCCTTCATCTACTTAATGCTATATAATATACCAAGACCATAACCAATCATTTAAAAATGAGCAGTCACATCTGTGTTATACAACATCTGTCTACTGTGACAACAGCACAATAAATAATAGTCTTTTATGACCTTGGTATAACGAGTCCACCTCCCTCTGCAGGTTCAGGATCTCAGTGTGCTTTTGGCTCCTGAACACTGTCTCACTGTTTCCTTGAAGACTGAATTCACTGTTAAAGCGTGAAATCTCCTGAAGGAAGTGTTCCTGTTCTTCTTTAGACTCCTTCTTTATCTTGGCCTGGTATGAATAGAAAGACCAAAGGGAAATATTCACCAACAATGATAGGAATACAACAGCTTCCAATGCTACGACTACTACCTTTACTGCTACTATGTAAGGTATTAATAGTATCATTTTAACTCAATCTGTAGCTTTAAGGCAGTCAAACTCATTTTTATTAAAGGGCCACAAACAGCCCAATTTGATCTCATGTGGGCCGGACCATTAAAAAGATGGAAGGAAGGAAGGAAGGAAGGAAGGAAGGAAGGAAGGAAGGAAGGAAGGAAGGAAAAGAGGGAAGGCAGAAAGGGAGGAAGGACAAAAGGAAGAAAGGTGGGAAGGAAAGAATAAAAGTGAGGAGGGAAGAAAGAAAAGAAAGGAAGGAAAGATGAAAGGGAGAAGGAAAAATGGAAGGTTGGGTGGAAGGAAGGAAGGAAGGAAAGAGGGAAGGAAGGAAGATGGGAAGGAAGGAAGGAAGGAAGGAAGGAAGGAAGGAAGGAAGGAAGGGAGGAAGGACAAATGGAAGAAAGGTGGGAAGGAAAGAAAAGGAGAAGGAAGGAAAGAATAAAAGTGAGGAGGGAAGAAAGAAATAAAAAGGAAGGAAAGATGAAAGGGAGAAGGAAAAATGGAAGGATGGGTGGCAGGAAGGCAGGAAGGAAAGAGGGAAGGAAGGAAGGAAGGAAAAAAAGACAGGAAGGAAAGACAAAAGGAAGGAAGGAAGGAGGGAAGGAAGAAAGGAAGGAAGGAAGGAAGGAAGGAAGGAAGGACAAAAAAATTGCAAATTAGCAGCTTTGCTATAATCCGGCATATTTACAGAGATGTTTTAATATCGATGTTCATCAATATGCACCGTCCCTATCCAAAAATAAAGTATTCTACTTCTTCTTCTTCTTGTTATTATTAAGCAATGTTTCAGATTTCAGGGGCCTTGTGTCCTTTCCTACTTCACTATCGTGCTCATTGTGCTCATTGTGCTTTATTATGTTGTTTTTCAAACCATAACCAGAGAGGAAGGGGAGCAGTTTGGGGTTATGTGGGATTATTATGGGTTTGGGGTTGTGCCTAAAATATGACCAACGAGCGAGTCCCTCAAGATGAGCTTTTATGTGCTGATTCATTTTTGCTTTTCTTTGGTTTCAGCTTCACAACTGGAAGAATTAGTTTTGTTTTTTTAGTATTATTTTAAAGCTAGTTTAGTTTGGCTCTGGACTGTCGGTTTCAACCCCGGCTCTGAAATCCTCCCGGGTCAAATTGACCTCGTCTGTTTTGACTGTTCCTTCTTTCCTCCCTTCCTTCCGTCTGTCCTTCCTCCCTCCTTCTCTCTTTCTTTCATTCCTCTCTTTCCTCCCTTACTTCCTTCCTTCTCTCCTTCCTTCCTCCCTCTCTCCTTTCTTTTCTTTCTTTCCTCCCTCCTTCCAACCTTCCTTTCCTTCCTTCTTCTTCCCTTCCATCCTTCTGTCCTTCTTCCTCCCTTCCTTCCTTTCCTCCCTCCCTCCTTCCTTCTCTCTTTCTTTCCTCCTACCTTCCATTACCTTCCTTCTTTCCTCTGCCCTTCTTTCCTTCTCTCCTTCCTTCCTTTCTACCTTCCCTCCTTCCTTCCTTTCTCCCTCCTTTCCTTCCTTCCTTCCTTTCTACCTTCCCTCCTTCCTTCCCTACTTCCTCCCTCCCTCCCTCCTTCCCTTCCTTCCTTCTCTCTTTCTTTCCTCCTACCTTCCATTACCTTTCTTCTTTCCTCTGCCCTTCTTTCCTTCTCTTCTTCTTCTCTCCTGTTGTCCTCAAGTCAAGGAAGGAAGTTAGGAAGGGAGGAAGAAGGAAGGAAGGGAGGAAGAAGGACAGAAGGATGTAAGGGAGGAAAGGAGGGAGGAAGGAAGGAAGTCCTCCCTCCTTTCCTCCTTTCCTCCCTTCCATCCTTCTTCCTTCTTCCTCCCTTCCTAACTTCCTTCCTTGACTCGAGGACAACAGGAGCCATAAAAAACTGATTTATTGACTATTTATTGCATAGATATTTGAAATGCATTAAAACATGTTGCTGTTCTGACAGACACTGATTACCTGTATCAGCATGTAAAGTAAACAGACTCCATTATATCCAGCAGCAGGTATATACCCAGCATGAGATGTAAATACTTTCGTTCAGGGCTTCAACCTACGAGACGTTCCCCGAGGCCGTTCTTCTGGCAGAGCAGCTCCTCAATTTGTTTCAACATCTGGTCTTCACATTTCTTCATGAGATCACGCTGCAGCTTCAACGCAGATAACCGCTGAGCCTGGAGCGCCAAGAAATGAGAGGTGGGTTAAGACACACAGTCTGACAGACACATGTAGAGAGAGGAGAGGAGAGGGGAGATACATCGCTGATATGTTACAGGTGAGAGATATGTTACTGATCCCAGAGGAGGAGAAAGGAGATGAGATGAAAGTTAGGGTTAGGGATGGACAGCTGGAGCACAATAAATAAAGATTAATTGCATAGTATTGCTTGTGACTGTGTATTGCTGATTGTAATTAAAAATAGGGCTGGGCCGATATGCTTTTGTGGCGATTCGATTCTCTAATAACGATTTTTGGGTCCTGATTCGCTTTAAATTGCGATTCTGATTAAACAAGTAAATTCTTTTCCTTTCTCCTTCCTCCCTCCCTCCCTCCCTCCCTCCCTCCCTCCTTCCTTCCTTTCCTTTCCTCTTTTCCTTCCTTCGTTCTTCCCTTCCTTCCTTCTTCCTTCCTTCCTTCGTTCCTCCCTCCTTTCCTTCCTTCCTTGACTCAAGGACAAGAGGAAGGTTAAACAAGTCATATTTACAAAAATCAATACACACAAACTGTGAACCTGCCCTCACAAAAAACATTCTCATCCACCAGCATCTTACAATAATCTAAACTGCTACATTTAGCTGCTCTTTAGAAAATTAAAAAATAACTAACTAACTAAATAAATATATAAATAAATTTAAAAAAAAATAAAAATAAAAATAAATTCTTGGGATGTGCAGGTGGTCGAGTGGTTGGAGCGCATGCCATATACGCAGCCGACCCCGGTTCGAATCCCGATCGGAGCTCCTTTGCTGCAAGTCACCCCCCCCCCCCCTCTCTCCCATGTTTCCTGTCTGTCTACTGCTTAATAAAAGGCGTCTATGCCAACAAAATCTTAAAAAAAAAAAAATTAAAAATTGATTCTTGTATGAGAATCGATTTTTAAAAATTGCCAGAAAAAAATCGCGATTAATATAAAAATTGTTTTTTTTTGGCCCAGCCCTAATTAAAAACCTGTGTGGATTTCTTTTTTAACATACCTCTATATATATCTATATATCTATATACCGCTCACTTTCAAACTTTTCCTTGTTTACTTCCTTTCATCTCTCCATCCTGTGTAATTATACTGCACATCACAAAAGAAAGACAATTGCCAAATTAAAGTATATATATATATAGGAAGGAAAAAGCTCTTCAAAAGTTACCTTAGGCATGACTTAAGGTACAATTTAAGAGTCTGTTACTGCAGGAAGTGAGCTTATTGTTTCTCACATGGTAAGTGGAGAGGAGCTCAATTCATTTCCAGTGAGCACAATCATCTCCCCTGCTTCTTTGTAAGCACCGTAATTATCTTAAGACAGCTCTTATAAACCGTAAGACATCGTACCACACAAGCTGTAAACACACTGTGCTCAAAACACACCCTGCAACTATCTGTGAAATGCAAACAACGTCTCAATATTATATTCTTAATAGGTCACAAAAGGTTCCTTGTTTCTTTGTGTTTGTAGATAATACACAGACACAGATACGACGGTGTGTATTCAGTTCTTTTTGATCTGATGTGCACTTTTACAACACGCAGGAGGAAGTTGGTGATATTTTCTAAAAAGGTCAACGTGCCTGCCTGCCTGCCTGCCTGCCTGCCTCCGACATCATATCTCACACATGCTAAAAGGTTTCACTAATGTTATCCGGTGGAAATTAGCCATTGATTTTTACAGTGGCACTAGCGATCGATCCTTTGCGCTGTGGATCAAACGGATGGGAGAGATTAAGTGTGTTAAATCATAAAGCAAATCAGCTCATCAATATGCCAATATGCTCCACTTCAGCTCGTGTGTCACTGCCACTCATATCGTGCTGCTGCTGCTGCTGCTGCTGCTGCTTCAGGGTGAAGCTATCGGTGCTGCTGCTGTTTGGGTTAGCTTAGGTTTTTACATTTTATTTTGAGGCAAGGGGTGTCAAACATGCGGGGCGCAGGCTAGAAGAGGCCAGCCAAGGGGTGCAGTCCGGCCCACTTTCCTTCCTGTGTTCTTTTCCTTCCTTCCATGTGTCTTTCCTAGCTTTCTCCTTTCTTCCTTCCTCCCTTTCTTCCTTCTGTCCTTCCTTCCTACCTTCCTTTTTTCCTTTCTGTTCCTTCCTTTCTTCCATCTGTCCTTCCTTCCTCCCTTCCTTCCCTTTTTCCTTTCTTCCTTCCTCCCTTCCTTCCATCTGTCTGTCCTTCCTACCTTTCTTCCTTTGTGTTCTTCCTTCCTCCCTTCCTTCTTTCCTTCCTCCCTTTCTTCCGTCTGTCTGTCTTTCCTACCTTTCTTCCTTTGTGATCTTCCTTCCTCTCTTCCTTCTTTCCTTTCTACCTTCCTTCCTACCTTTCTTCCCTCCTTCCTTTTGTCTGTCTTTCTTTCCTTCCCTTCTTGTTTCCTTCCAAACTTCTTTCCGTCTGTCCTTCCTTCTGTCTGTCCTTCCTACCTTTCTTCCCTCCTTCCTTTTGTCTATCTTTCCTTCCTTCCCTTCTTATTTCCTTCCTTCCTTCCTTCCTTCCTTCCTTCCTTCCTTCCTTCCTTCCATCTTTTTAATGATCCGGCCCACATGAGATCAGATTGGTCTGTATGTGGCCCTTGAATGAAAATGAATTTGACCCCGCTGCCTTAAAAGCATTACAATGACAGCAGAATTACATATTTTGCCACTAGCAGCAATAATGTGGAGTACTCAGTAACATAAGCACTTATTTAGAGTTTAAAGTCAAACTGAATGTTATGCCATCATGTAAATTAAGGTGATAACTGGATCAATTAAATCTCACCTTCTCATCAAGCTCCTCACTGATCGTCTCATACTTTTCTGTGGCAGTCTTGATCTTCTCATTGCATCTGATTATGGCTACTTTAACTGTAATTGACACAACATTTAATCCACTAACTAAAAAATCAGCATTTGTTATGTCAGTATGATTTCAGGACACTCAAAAAATGCCAATGTTAGAAAGAAATAAACAATAGAGATATATATTGAAGCCCATTTCTTCCATGTGATGAAAAAATAGATCTTGTAAGTCAATATAATGAGAAACTGTCTCAAAATAATGACTTAGTATCATTATTTTGAGATATGAAGTAATTATTTTGGGTTACTAATGCATTATTTTGGGTAGTATCTCATTGTTTTGTGATATAAAGTCCTTATTTTGAGATAATATCTCATTATTTTGAGTTACTAATGTTTTATGTTGGGTAGTATCTCATTATTTTGAGTTACTAATGTTTTATGTTGGGTAGTATCTCATTATTTTGTGATATTAAGTCATTATTCTGAGTAACTAATGCATTATTTTGGGTAGTATCTCATTATTTGGGAGATTAAGTCATTATTTTGTGATACTGAATCATTATTGTGACGGCCCTAGGTCTCAGTAGTAACTAGGTTAGTCTGCCTTTGCTCTTCTCCTCCCAGACGTCTGGTTCCTCCCACCTCATCAAAGGATTGAGTTCACCTGTTGGGAGCCTTTTTAAAGAAAACATTTCAAGATGGCGTCCCTTTTCTCTCTCCCTGCCCTCCTGGAAGACCTTTTTGCGTTTTTGATTGTGTTGAAAGTGGCCTTAGTTCATGTTGTTGTAACTCATGTTAGAGTTAAAACTCTTAGTTTATTGAATTTGTTATGTTTATTAAATTACTCATTTAATTTGAGCTATTACTGTCCTCACTTCTTTGTTACACTCTTAACGAACAGGGCATAACATTATTTTTGAAAGAGTTTCAAGTCATTATTTTCATATAGTTTTTCACTGGAGATATTAAGTCCTTATTTTGAGATAGTTTCCCATTATATTGAGATATCAAACCCTTATTTCGACATCATTACTTTAATTTCTCATTATTTTGAGATACAGTTTTATTGTTTTGAGAGATAAGTCCTTATTTTGACTGAAACTTTCTCATTATAATGACTTGCATATATATTTTTTCATCACATTGGCGGAAACGGACTTCTATACCTTTTTATAAATGAAATGAAAACATTAACGTCAGAGAGCAGTTAAAACGCCTTGTAGCATTAGCTCACATTAGCCTAGCATGCTAACTCAGCTCAGTAACTCAGTTCAGTGTCATTAGCCTATCCTGCTAACTCAGCCCAGTGTCGTTAGCCTAGCCCGCTAACTCAGCCCAGTGTCGTTAGCCTAGCCCGCTAACTCAGCTCATTGTCATTAGCCTAGCCCGCTAACTCAGCTCAGTATCATTAGCCTAGCATGCTAACTCAGCTCAGGGTCATTAGCCTAGCATGCTAACTCAGCTCAGTATCATTAGCCTAGCATGTCCTCACCTTCTTTGAATCTCTGCGTTTGCTCTGTTAGTTGTTGTTCAGTGAATAGGATTTGTTGAAACAGCGTGTCCAGACTCATATTGGAGTGGCTCAAGATAAACAAAACACATCAAGTCATCCACCTCCTACATGAAGGTAAATTACAGCCACTTTCAACCTGTAAGCTATCTCAGTTGTACTCAGTGAGGTGGCTGTGTTGCACTTGTTGGTCTCTGCTTGTATAAATAAGTTAAGATAAACTGATATTTTGAAGGATTTATAAAATTGCCTGGCAGTCTTTTTTCCTAACAAGTGAAAAACAACTGCAGAAAAATACATTATTAAAATTAATGCAATCATTTAACCAACAGTACATGTTTAATGCTGTATGGATTTGTGGATAGTATGTCATCACATTATAGGAAATACACATTCCTTTATTGCATTAAAGTTAAGAAAAAAGGGGCAAAGAAACATGTAATGGGACATGTCAGTAATGACAGCTCCTGAGGGTTAATCTTTGTTCTTCAAATCAAACATTAGAAGGCAAAACTCTCTGTTAATGAGCTCAAGCACTTTTCCTTATAGCCTCAATAATTCATTCACTCCCAGACTGTCAGATATCTACTATGAATAATAACCAGTGGTGGAAGAAGCATTTAGACCTTTTACTTAAGCAAAAGTACACAAGTGTTATGAGCTTGATGTAGTTAAATATTGCAGTAAAAGTACTGCAGTATTATGAGTGATGTAGTATGCAGTATTACAGTAAAAGTACTGCAGTATTATAGTGATGTAGTATGCAGTATTACAGTAAAAGTACTGCAGTATTATGAGTGATGTAGTATGCAGTATTACAGTAAAAGTACTGCAGTATTATGAGTGATGTAGTATGCAGTATTACAGTAAAAGTACTGCAGTATTATGAGTGATGTAGTATGCAGTATTACAGTAAAAGTACTGCAGTATTATGATTGATGTAGTATGCAGTATTACAGTAAAAGTACTGCAGTATTATGAGTGATGTAGTATGCAGTATTACAGTAAAAATACTGCAGTATTATGAGTAATGTACGGTAGTATGCAGTATTACAGTAAAAGTACTGCAGTATTATGAGTGATGTACGGTAGTATGCAGTATTACAGTAAAAGTACTGCAGTATTATGAGTGATGTAGTATACAGTATTACAGTAAAAGTACTGCAGTATTATAGTGATGTAGTATGCAGTATTACAGTAAAAGTACTGCAGTATTATGAGTGATGTAGTATGCAGTATTACAGTAAAAGTACTGCAGTATTATGAGTGATGTAGTATGCAGTATTACAGTAAAAGTACTGCAGTATTATAGTGATGTAGTATGCAGTATTACAGTAAAAGTACTGCAGTATTATGAGTGATGTAGTATGCAGTATTACAGTAAAAGTACTGCAGTATTATGAGTGATGTAGTATGCAGTATTACAGTAAAAGTACTGCAGTATTATGAGTGATGTAGTATGCAGTATTACAGTAAAAGTACTGCAGTATTATGAGTGATGTAGTATGCAGTATTACAGTAAAAGTACTGCAGTATTATGAGTGATGTAGTATGCAGTATTACAGTAAAAGTACTGCTGTATTATGAGTGATGTCGTATACAGTATTACAGTAAAAGTACTGCAGTATTATGAGTGATGTAGTATGCAGTATTACAGTAAAAGTACTGCAGTATTATGAGTGATGTAGTATGCAGTATTACAGTAAAAGTAGTGATATATTATTATATATGACATCATTAGATTATTAATAGTGAAGCATCAGTGTTCATCATCATCACAATCATCATGTTACTGTTGTAGCTGCTGGAGGTGGAGCTAATTTACAGTACTACAGTTAGCTAGTTTAGTCCAGTGGTTCCCAACCTAGGGGTGGGGCCCCTCCAAAGGGTCAGCAGAAAAATGTGAGGGGTGGTGAGATGATTAATGGGAGAGGAAAGAAGAAAAAACAAAGTTCTGATACACACTGCTTTACTGGTTTCATCTTTAACAAGGTGTTGTATTTTAAAAGCTTGCTGTATCATCCATTGTGTCAAATATTCATCTGAAAAGTGACTAAAGCTGCAAAGATCAACACAGATCAATATGAAATGAAATTGTACACAAACTCTAAACCACATCTGCAGAGTCAAAGTTCATATTCATAGACCAGAAGTTTTGGAAATATTGATGATCCAGTGACTCCAATGTTGGCTGTGGACCATAATCGGCCATTTCGGTAACCTTTGCCCCCCCCTCAATCTGAGTCAATAAATTCACCTGTCACAGCTTTCTGCCTTCAGTTCTGGGTCAGAAATGTTTAAATTCAGTGGTCATGGCATTAAGGGGAACACTGATTTAGCTTTGCTCTCTAGCAGGTCATCTCACTGTTGTGTATATATTTTTACTAAGATGTATAATATCATAAAGTTTAGATACTGTGTGTATGAAAAAAAGGTGGGTTAGGGTTATCTGTTGTTTTATAATGTGCTTTCCTTCCTTCCTTGTCACATTGTCAGAGGGAAAAAAACAACAACAAGTGTTTTTCTAATATTAATGAACAGGTGGTGGTAGAGGGTGGTGCAAACCCCGCCGTCTGAACGGAGCTCGCAGCAGACATCGGCATGAGGAATCTGACTGATACCATCTGAAAGGTAGGAGGATGAGCCAGAGACATGTTTGTTTGTTTGTTTGTTTGTCAGAAGAAGAAGAAGTTTAAGTTTTTTAGCCCCTGGCTGTGAGGACATTATGTCTGGCTCTCATTTCATCAAAGGGGTATTTATAGGGGGGGGGGGGGGGTATGGTTAACCCTCCTGTTGTCCTCAGGTCAAGGAAGGAAGGAAAGGAGTAAAGAAGGAAGGGATGGAGGGAGGGAGTAAGGAAGGAAGGGGGGAAGGGATGGAGGGAGTAAGGAGGAAAAGAGAAAGGAGGGAAGGAAGGAAGGAAGGAAGGAAGGAAGGAAAGAAAGGAATAAAGAGTAAAAGAGGAAGGAAGGAAGGAAGGAGAGAATGAAGGAGAGGAGTAAGGAGGAAAAGAGGAAGGAAGGAAGGCGAGAAGGAAGGAAAGGAGTAAGGAGTAAAAGAGGAAGGAAGGAAGAGAGAATTAAGGAGAGGAGTAAGGAGGAAAAGAGGAAGGAAGGAAGGCGAGAAGGAAGGAAGGAAAGGAGTATGGAAGGAGGAGGGGAGTAGGGAGGAAGGGAAGGAGTAAGGAGTAAAATAGGAAGGAAGGAAGGAAAGGAGGAAAGGAAGGAAAAGAGGAAGGAAGGAAGGAAGGAAGGAAGAAAGGGGGATGGAGGAAGGAAGGAAGGAAGGAAAGAAGGAAGGAAAGAAGGAACAGTCAAACAGTCAAACAGACGGGGTCAATTTGACCCGGGAGGACGACAGGAGGGTTAAGGTCAGCATTTTGGAAAAGGATGGTGGTACTGTAGATCGGACGAGCAACCGGATCAGGCATGCATGATAATATCTGCAGATCATCAGTGTTGGTATAACGACGAGCACCTCAGAGCCAAAGGAATCACTCAGGAAAAAAAACAAAACAAAGACTGAAATTTGCAGAATAAAGAACATTTTCCTCGATGTAGGCAGCTCCAGATTTTGTCAAATTAAATGTGGACTACTCTGGTCTTTCACAGAGGGCAGGGCTCAGGCATGAAGGATACGCCAAAGGGCTGCAGAGGTGTTCAAATGGTAAAAATGGTTTCTGCTCGTTTGTTGTTGATGTTAAATAATATTTGATATACAGAATGCTGAGGTGCTGAAGAGCTGAGCCAAACTCCCTGAAGCCGATGTGTTCGACAATGGAGGGTTGGTATGTGCTCATTTCTTATCAATTGTTCGGTGTGTTACAGTTAGCTGTTGAAGTAGTACATTTTTTAGCACCACCTACAGGTGAAATAATATGAAATGCTACAGACTTGTTCAGCATCTCTGTCTAAATCAGCCCCAACTGTGAACATTTTTAAATCCAGGTTAAAAACATTTCTCTTCTCCTGAGCTTATGATTGAGCTCTTATTTTAAAGCACTTTATATTTTAATCTTTCATTTGCACTCTATGTCTTTTTAATGATTTTAAAGCTAATTTATTATTTTATGCTGCAATCTTATATTTAATGCTCTATTCTAGTATTTTATTTATGTCTTTCTATTTTTCTGTACTTTGTTTTTATTATGGGGGGGGGGGGGGTTAATTGTATGTTTTAATGTTTCTGTTTTATGTAAAGCACATTGAGTTGCCATTGTGTATGAAATGCGCTATATAAATAAAACTGCCTTGCCTTGCCTTACTCTGTGCAACCTTACTGAATTTGGTTACTTTATCATGTATTCTTTAGAGGTTTAGTTATAAATAAATGTCTTCAGTTATGAGAAAGAAAGTTGTCTGTGCTCTTTGGGAGTAGAAGACAGAGGTCAGTGTGTTGCAAAAAGAACTGATTAACTGATTAATTAAATGTTTTCCCTTCAGTGGAAGGGTGGTGCCCTATCAAACGAATGCAAGAATTAATTTAAAAGTAGTGTTACTTTTACACTTGGGACCTGGCAGGAGAGATGTACATAATTAGTGTGTCTGCCAATATCTAACTGAGATGGAAATAGGCTTTGTGTGCTTTCACTTTCAGGAGGTTTTAGAAGGGTGAAGCCAGTTTATCAACACATATAACTAAAAGCATTTAAAACAAATTAAGAAACGACATTTGCAAATATATCCTACAGTTGCAGTAAATGTCAGTGATCTGTTCATTTTTAATCAAATAAAATGCAATAGAAGGATTTGAATTAACAAGGTCTGTGTGTGTGTGTGTGTGTGTGTGTGTGTGTGTGTGTGTGTGTGTGTGTGTGTGTGTGTGTGTGTGTGTGTGTGTGTGTGTGTGTGTGTGTGTGTGTGTGTGTGTGTGTGTGTGTGTGTGTTTCCATATTAGCACTGACAGATAATGAAGGCTGCTCTTCCCATCACTGCCAATATGAAGGATTGTGCACTGAGGAGACCATCGCCCCATCCCTTCCTCTGCCAGGGTCTCAGCTGCTGGACAGGTGGACAGGTAAAAGCTGCCAGCAGAGCAACAGAAACCACCAGCTACCGTTATCCTGATGACTTAGCCGACTGTTATTGCAAAGTCAATGATGGTGTTTGTGACAAGCAATGCAACACGTCTATTTTACTGCTAGGACGGCGGCCATTGCTCCCTGGCTTTGTTGCACAGACCTTCACTGCTGGCATGCTATGAGTCCTACAACAATATTGACTGTGTGACAGCTTTGACTGCAAAAAGTGAGTTTACTTTCACTGTTCACAGGCTTCCCTTTAGTTTTATTTCTGTTCTGATCTGAGAAGTTTGAGCTGATCTCTCTGTTTGTGTTTTCTTTAGTCAAATGCATGAAACCTACAGTATGAACCATTACGCTGATGAAAAGTGGGACCAGGGCTGCAGCACAGAGGAGTGTGGCTGAGATGGCTGGGATGGCTGGGATGGCTGGGACTACGTAAAGGAGATGATGCTGATGATGTCTCGGTTCTTGTGGTCCTATTTTCTCCACACGAGTTAGGACCAGAGTGCAGAAGCCATGATGATGCGTCTCTACACCCACTGTGAGCCAAGACGGAAGCAGGAGCTGCAGCCTCAGCCTCAGCAGGAGGTCATCGGGTCAGTTTTCATGTATATTTATATGCAGATTGTTCATTACGCTATAAATACTTGCTTCTTCTTCTGTGCACCTGTAGCTTCACAGTGCATCTGGAAATAGATAACCGTCTGTGCTCTCACGTCTCTGAGGACTGTTTCCTCTACAGCAGACTGAGTTCCTCAGAGACTGTCAGATGTAGAAAAGCTCTACTTCCGATACCGCTGTGAGTAGGGCTACTTAACCCTCCTGTTGTCCTCAGGTCAAGGAAGGAAGGAAGGAAGGAAGGGAGGGAGGGAGTAAGGAGGGAGGGAAGGAAGGAAGGAAGGAAGGGAGGGAGGAAGGAAGGAAGGGAGTAAGGAGGGAGGGAGGAAAGGAGGATAGAAGGAAGGGAGGGAGGGAGGAAGGAAGGAGGGACAGGAGGGAGGAAAGAAGGAAGAAAAGGAAGGGAGGAAAGGAAAGAAGGAAGGGAGGAAAAGAAGAATGAAGTAAGGAGAGAAGGAAGGAAGGAAGGAAGGGAGTAAGGAGGGAGAGACTAAAAGAGGAAGGAAGTAAGGAGAGAAGGAAGGGAGGAAAGAAGGAAAAGAGGAGGGAAAGGAAGGAAGCAAGGAAGGATGGATGGATGGAAGGAAGCGAGGAAAGAAATATAGAAGGAGGAGGTAGCAAAGAAAGAGGGAAGGAGGGGAAGAACAAAGGAAAAATACAGGAGGGTTAAAGAAAACACCAAAAGGCGATATGGAATATTATATAAAAGCGATATGATAGTTAAAGCCACAATAACCTTCTAACTATGTAAACTTCTGATTTAACTATGCAAGCTGTCACAGTCTTTATGAATGTGAGAGCTCACCCACTAATAAAGAGTGACGATGACTGATACACTATCTGAAGAGAAGCATTTTATAATTCTCTGTGTGACAAAGTAAAAGCAGGAAGTAATTTGCAGCAGCGTTCCAGCTCCGTCTCCAAATGTGCTTTAGCTTTCTTCAGAGCTGTTATGTTTTATTAGTTATTAGTTTTTTATATCTTAAACTGTCTACACAAGACAACTCACATTAGATATTTATGCAGTACAACTTTATGTAGGATGTTAAAGGAGAAATATGTAACACTGACAGCAAGTGTTTAAAATGGGTATTGGAAAGAGTCGCCCCCCTCCGCCCCCCGCCTCCCTCGTCTCCTCCTCCTCAGACTCAACGCTCATGCAGGTTTTTAGGGTCGGGTAGAATCTATCTCAGTTTGTTTACTTACTTCCAAACATTGGCGTGCTGTATTTGCATGCCAGTGTTTAATATCTTGCAACCTGGAGTGTCGAATTGGACGTCAACTTCATCTCAAATACATGAAATGACCACGACCTGTTAACGCAGCATCATGTGGTGTCAGCACGTAATGTATTAAAATGACTGTGCAATGGGGGGAAGTTGCAAAAAGAGTTTCCTTAATCTCTGATAACATATCATGGTCATTTTATGAGTTAGCACAGTAAATATATTGCATATCAGTCCTTTTTAAAGTTGTAAACTCGAAATTTCTGGTCTCACATTATCTAGAAGCATGTGTTAAAAGTTTCAGGAGCGAAGACGTCATTTTTTTTTCCAAAAGACCCAAACTGCTCGACAACTAAGAAAAGCAGCCAACTGCAGAACAGCATCGTAAGATTTTATCACTGAGCTGAAGAATCAAGGCATTTCGAGGAGAGCCGCAATTTGCCTGTCTTTTATACGGATGGCTATGATGTAGAAAACTGCACGGTCCATGTCATAAATGTTATGAAAGTCTCTCTAAGGTGCACTGAGAAATGAAGCTTTGCAAGTATTTGAAAACTGTATGCAAGTTAACTTTAGATATTAAGTGTTCCCTTTTTCCTCTGTGTTCAAACTGAGTGAGTTTTTTTGGAGTTTTTTTTTTTTGCACAGAAAGTGTCGAGGCTTGCAGTTTTCCTTTTCCTATCTTCAGACCTTTAGGTAAGGTAAGGTAAGCAGTGCCTTTTCATGAGTGTTACCCAGTTACACAGCCCATTGTAGTCTCACTCTTTTACTGCTTGCTGTAACCATGCTAGCAGCAACTGAGAGAACTTCCCTATTCCTGGGTGTTTGCAGTGGGTCATAAACAGTAGCATACACCAAGATTAGCAAGAAGGCTTGGAGCATGGCCTTTCTGTGTGGAGTTTGAATGTTCTCTCTGCAGTGTTGTGCACAAGGGGGGGGGGGGGGTTTATCTCTCCTGTAATGAATCATTTAAATGCAAATATCTCAGCATTTAAAATAATATAATTACTAAGTTACATGTGTGCACTTCAGTTTATACATACAGTAAGAAGTTAAGTAAATTAGTATGACTTCCCCACATAAACTCCATTCATGAAATCATCAAATTTGACCCTGCAGCAAAAATATTTGGCCCTTTGATGAATATTTTGACTTTCATAGTTCACGTCAAAACTTTTAAAATCATTTTTCACAAATCTACAAATAACCAAATAAACACAAAGCTCCTGTAAATCCCAGTTATTGTCATATATCCTTGTTACATCTCATCCTGCCCCCCCCAAACCAGCAGAAGCATTAAAACATGCTATCTGTGAAATTCAATATTTTTTGATGGTGGAAAAGAAACACTGTGTTGATTTAAGTTTCCCTTTTTATATACAGTATTTAAGAGTGTTTTAAATCAGTTTCATTCTTAAATAAATTACAAGAAATAAACGTACAGTATAAACCTGCATTTCCACTGCAAAGAAAAATTCTTAAAAACCGACTCACCGTTGAACTTAATTGACCCCTGCTAGTAAACTATTGGTGGTAAAAGGCAAACACACACACACACACACACACACACACTAACTTCTCTGCTCTTCATAACACAGTGTTAGCGGTTACATCAATGTTAGCTAACACTAGTCACTTAAACTGCCATTGATCAGTCTCTCCCTCCACTTGAGTGCAAAACCATAAAGCGTTACATCACCTCTCTGTTGCAGGAAGCCAACGCTCGGAGCACAGATGCATAGATTTATCAGAGAATTACTGACTCTGACCAATTTTCCCGTTTCACCCACTGGGACACAAAAAGCTTCTGATCCAGTGCCATGAAGCACATTACAGTGTGAAACATTAAATGACCGAGGGACTAAATAATTCAGACATTCATTTGCAAAATTAATATCAGATATTGATTGAGGCTTTTCATAAATCACCAGACCAAGCCTTCGCCCAGACTGGCAATGTTCCCTTTGGAGACTTTACAGCAGCACAGTCATCAAATTGTGAGCCTGATGTTCATTTGTAGCCATTTTTTATCTCTTTTTCAGTGATGTTTTCTGTAAAAATAGCGGTGGACAGTGGACGTTGGCCTGTTTTTATATCTATTTAACAAAAAATTGAAAGTCATTCTGAAAAGTGGCAGGATTGATTCATCGTACCTAACTAATCATGACTTCCTTTTTCAATGAGGGATTATTCAGTGGTGCTCAAATAAGCTATTTCATCCCATCTCTGAATGAAGCTGCTCTGTCTGTGTGTGTGTGTGTGTGTGTGTGCGTGTGTGTGTGTGTGTGTGTGTGTGTGTGTGTGTGTGTGTGTGTGTGTGTGTTGATTTACTGTGGTGGGCGCCGGCCGGCATTCTTGATTGATTCAGAGTCTTTAATGCAGAGAGAGGCTCATTGACAGAGTCTGGTCCCATGTATTTGACCAAGTGAATTAGCCTCTGAAAGAGCGTATAGGCAATCAATGAGCTGTGGGAAGAGTTACAGGATGCATGATGCAGCGTCCCTGTTATTACAATCATGCTGTTTGTTTGTTTGTCATATTTTCTGTTCATTTGACAACTAATTGATCAAAACACAAGTGCTGAAAATGTGACTCAGTTTGAATTTTCAATGCAGCATAAATCAACCAATATGACATCTGTGGTGAAAAGTAGCTAAATACACTAAAGTACACATACTTGTACTTCACTTGAGTATTTCCATTTGATGCTACTTTATACTTCTAGGGTTATGTACTGTAGTACTTTTACTGTAATACTGCATACTACATCACTCATAATACTGCAGTACTTTTACTGCAACTCTGCATACTACATCACTCATAATACTGCAGTACTTTTACTGTGATACTGCATACTACAGTACTCATAATACTGCAGTACTTTTATTGTAATACTGCATACTACAGTACTCATAATACTGCAGTACTTTTACTGTAATACTGCAGTACTTTTACTGTAATACTGCATACTACATCACTCATAATACTGCAGTACTTTTACTGTAATACTGCATACTACATCACTCATAATACTGCAGTACTTTTACTGTAATACTGCATACTACATCACTCATAATACTGCAGTACCTTTACTGTAATACTGCATACTACATCACTCATAATACTGTAGTACTTTTACTGTAATACTGCATACTACATCACTCATAATACTGCAGTACTTTTACTGTAATACTGCATACTACATCACTCATAATACTGCAGTACTTTTACTGTAATACTGCAGTATTTTTACTGTAATACTGCATCACTCATAATACTGCAGTACTTTTACTATAATACTGCATACTACATCACTATAATACTGCAGTACTTTTACTGTAATACTGCATACTACATCACTCATAATACTGCAGTACTTTTACTGTAATACTGCATACTACATCACTCATAATACTGCAGTACTTTTACTGTAATACTGCATACTACATCACTCATAATACTGCAGTACTTTTACTGTAACACTGCATACTACATCACGCATTATACTGCAGTACTTTTACTGTAATACTGCATACTGCATCACTCATAATACTGCAATACTTTTACTTTAATACTGCGTACTACATCACTCATAATACTGCAGTACTTTTACTGTAATACTGCATACTACATCACTCATAATACTGCAGTACTTTTACTGTAATCCTGCATACTACATCACTATAATACTGCAGTACTTTTACTGTAATACTACATCACTCATAATACTGCAGTACTTTTACTGTAATACTGCAGTACTTTTACTGTAATAGTGCATACTACATCACTTATAATACTGCAGTACTTTTATTATAATACTGCATACTACATCACTCATAATACTGCAGTACTTTTACTGTAATACTGCATACTACATCACTCATAATACTGCAGTACTTTTACTGTAATGCTGCATACTACATCACTCATAATCCTGCAGTACTTTTACTGTAATACTGCATACTACATCACTTATAATACTGCAGTACTTTTACTGTAATACTGCATACTACATCACTCATAATACTGCAGTACTTTTACTTTAATACTGCATACTACATCACTCATAATACTGCAGTACTTTTACTGTAATACTGCATACTACATCACTCATAATACTGCAGTACTTTTACTGTAATACTGCATACTACATCACTCATAACACTGCAGTACTTTTACTGCAATACTGCATACTACATCACTCATAATACTGCAGTACTTTTACTGCAATACTGCATACTACACTCATAATACTGCAGTACTTTTACTGTAATGCTGCATACGACATCACTCATAATACTGCAGTACTTTTACTGTAATACTGCATACTACATCACTTATAATACTGCAGTACTTTTACTGTAATACTGCATACTACATCACTATAATACTGCAGTACTTTTACTAAAGAGAGATTTGTCATGCAGGACTTTAACTTGTAATGGAGTATTTGTGTTGCATTGGTAATTAAATAGTTAAATAATCTGAATACTGAATACCACCACAGTTTATAGCAGCTATAGTTTAAACATAAAATAAAAGGAAATAAAAGGCCTTCCTACACAACAGTGACCTTTACTGTAAAACCACCAACAGATGGCGACAGTCACACAGTGTCCACTCTCTTCTGTGTGGACTGAGGGCAGCTTCTCCTCAGCGCTGCGCTCATTTGACATGTAAGCCTATCAGGAAACGTGCTGCCGAGCTTATACTTCATGTCACCCTGAAGTGAGTCATTATCAGATACCCGACATCCTTCAGTCTTTATGGGCTGCAGATATTATAACACTTGGGATTAACTTTGCAGTAAGAAAAAAAAAGAAAAGGCAAAAAAAAAAGAAAGGGGGAGGAGCCTCAGACACATATGCTTGAAATGTCATGATTATGTGCAGCAGTGTGAGTATAGTGTGAATTATGTCCTTGCATTTTCTAACTCAAGTGGCACTCCAGTTAAGAGGGGATTTAGATCTGACAAATTACCATATAAGCTCCTCCACATGTTGCTATATTAATCATGTCATAAAAAATGCACTCCAGTCATGCCCTTTGCCCCCTCTGCCTGTCAGTGCTCTTATACTGAAATGTAAAACCAGGCCACACACACACACACACACATACACACATACACACACACACACACACACACACACACACACACACACACACACATATTAGGAGCTGATGGTCATTTCATTTAATAAAAATCTTAAATGCAACCCACATGCACTGTTTGGTATTACGCTGCAGCCTGTATGTGCATTTTAATAGATTACTTGTTTGTGAGCTAGAAAGTTTATTAAAGGTAAACCCCATTAAAAAAAAAAAGCTTATCTAATAAAAACCTTTAGATATTTTTTAATGCAACTCAGCAGTGACGACCCCCCCCCCCCCCCCCCCCTTTCAATATGAGGTTATTGTAAATGCACCCATTGGGACTCCTGTCTCCGCTCCTCATTAGTGAGTTAAGTGAGCTTTAAAGCTTAATATTTATTCTCCACGCTTCCATTATAATATTACCAAAAACAAAAAAATAAAGAAGTTTTGCATGCGATATAGGAATGCCTGTCTTTTTTGTAAATTTATGACAGGATTACTCTACTTTAAGCGCGAGGGGGGAAGCTGCTCTCTCCTCTCCTGCTGAATGCGCGAGACAGCAGTGGGGCTCCAGTTGGCTGTGCGCTCTCAGACGCAAGCATCCCACTGCCTGGAGTTGGAGGACACTCGCCCGTTTCGCTGCCTGATCCATCGTCTTTTGTCTCCCTGCGGCGAGAAGACCACCCGCACCGGGGGGAAAAAGAAGGAAAAGAAGTATCTTGTTTCTTCGGGGTTTTTTTTATAGAGTGATAAGAGTCAGAGAAACTGTGCTGAATCGGCATTGAACACTTTTTGTTTTCTATCGAGCGGAGGTTTATTTCTCGTATAAAGCGAGCTGGAGCTGGATCTGTACACCGGAGCGCACACTGCTACGTCCCCTTTTTCAATGGATTTTAACACAGTGGAAGTACCTTGGGAATTAAACTACTGTTAAGTCGTTTCTTCTTTTTTTTCTTTTCTTTTTTTTTTGTTCGCAAAAAAAAAAATCATTCCAACAAAAGGTTTAATGATTCACAAGGAGAGGACGACGATGATCCTCACAGTGCTGTATGTGCTCCTGCCTCTTTTAGGTAAACTTCACTTGATCTATTACCAACAGCTCGTTTAATACTACTAATTTATATTAATATTAAATGTTTAAATGATGAGCTTTGTTATTAATGAAGGGGGGAGAGTGTGGTAAAGGCAGCGGCTGCTCACTGGAAGCCTGGGAAGCGTTGAGACTTTCAGATTATGGTCATAAAGTGCTCCAAAAAAACGGGGGGAAAAGTCAGCAAGGAGGTGTCGCTGCTTTATCAAATCATAATGAATATATAGGAGCTAAATGTCACTGCGTTTTTATCTTCGTGATGAAACTGTGTGTAAACTTTCCCTTTTTTTCGCAATTAGAAGGAAACAGCTTTCCAGTATTGATCGTGTTCAATGTTCAATGTACAGTAGCGACTCAAAATGTTTATTCCATTGGATAATAATCCAGTCTGCAAAGTGGCCCACTGCTTTAAAAAAAACTTTGATATGTATTTTGAGGAAAGCAAGGTAATAACTACCAAGCTGACTTTTTATTTTATTTTAATTATCATCATTATATTATTATAAATGCTCCACTTTCTGTTTTCCAGATGTGTTGTCTTATGCTGAGGAGAACCTGCGTGCTGGAGCCAGCCGGCTGGACTGTGTGAGAGCCAGTGAGCAGTGCCTGAAGGAGCAGACGTGCAGCACCAAGTACCGCACGATGAGGCAGTGCGTGGCCGGCGGCAAGGAGAGCAACTTCAGCATGGTGGCCGGCCTGGAGGCCAAGGACGAGTGCAGGAGCGCTATGGACGCCATCAAACAGAGCCCGCTGTACAACTGCAGGTGTAAAAGGGGCATGAAGAAAGAGAAGAACTGCCTGCGCATTTACTGGGGGATCTATCAAACATTACAAGGTAGGGTTTTAATGCTTTTGGAGGAACTTTTTCTTGTCTTAAAATGCACCCTCACCCCTTTTTATGTGTAGTTTTCTGCAGACAGTGTTATTGTGTAGCTTAAAGATTAATAAAGACCCTTAAGACTCCCAGTTTTGGCATCCTGCAGCTAATGTGGAATGCATATTTAGGATTTCTCATCAGTTCTGTATTAGGCTGATATGATTTGTTGCCCCAGCTCCTCCCATTTCTGTATGGAGAGGGGTAGGAGGGGAGGGAGGGGGGGGGGCACTATCAGTCCTCATGACCCTCCCTGCTAGTCTACCATAAACACAAAAAAACTCCAAAAATAAAAGTGGCACACAGCTCAGTATCTAACAGTCCAATGCAATCATGCACAATCACTCAACTTTCAATTCAAATTTGGCCACAACTGCCCCCGACCCCCCCTCCTCCTCCCCCCGTCCCTCCTCGACTCTGTCCACGGCCACGGTCCTTCGCAGAGCCGAGACACTTTTTGACCTCCTAAATCACTTTTTCCTTGAAAGTAATGGAGCGTGAAAACCCCTCAGCGATGACAGTGCCATCTTAAAGTGTTGATCATAGCAGGGGGGTGCGGGTGTGCGTGGGATAGGGGGGGGGCTTTTAAGTCCCTAAACTGCAATCAGCCCCATCGCCAGCGAGGCGACTTCCAGTTGCGCAACACAGCTGACCAACCTGCCTAATCAAGCGTGTGGCTGTGTGCCAGCGTGGATATCGACTGACCCAAATAACCCATGTCACATGCAGGCCATTGTGAGGGGTGAAGGATGATAAACAAAACAGGAGGGGGTTAAAAAACAAGTCTATCCATCCATCCATCTATCTATCCATCTATCTATCTATCTATCCATCTATCTATCCATCTATCTATCTATCTATCTAGTAATCTAATCTAAACATTTGTCTTCTTCACAGGTAATGATTTCTTGGAGGATTCCCCCTACGAGCACGTGAACGGACGTCTATCTGACATTTTCCGCCTGGCTCCCATCTTAGGTAAGGAAAGAAAGAAAGAAAAGAAAAGAAAGAAAGAAAGCTCAGTGTTTATTTTCCATTGTTTCATCGGTCACTTGTCTCTCTCCGTGGAGATATACGATATAAAAGTTGAAAAGCTGTGCATGTTCTCACTGGAAGGTTATCTGTTGTGTCAAGTATTTATCCCTCCCCTCATCCTCTCATCCGCTATCTGTCTTTCTACTCCGTCCGGCTCCCCCCCCCCTCCTCCTCCTCCATTCGTTCTCACCCCCAGCGATATTGCATGCCGGCTGGAAGTGACCTTGCATGGGGAGCTATAGTTCTGAGTCTCATCAAGCAGTGGATAAATGCTTCAGCTGTGAGAAAGAATAGGGGGGGAGAAAAAAAAAGAGAAAAAGGAAAAAGGAGGGCTCTGTTGTTGCTGGTGTGAGTCACCGTGGTTGTGGACAGAATCCTGTTGTGGCTGTTTGAATCCACTTGTTGAAAAGATGTGAGAGTGAGTAGCTCTGTGAGTAACGTGGGAGAGCATGACATGCATTTTTCAGCTCCGATCTTGTATGTGTGTGTGTGTGTGTGTGTGTGTGTGTGAGAAAGAGAGAGAAAGAGAGCAATGCTGACTGAAGCCCCTAGATGGCGATGTTATTCCCTTCTTCTTCTACTTCCTTCTTTCCCAGCCACTCAGGTGCTCTGTGGTCCACACAGTTGTTGCAGACTAGTGTTGTGTGTTATTTGAAGCTCCTCACATATACTGAATGTGGTGCGATCATGTTGCTGCTTAGATGTTCATTATTACACTGCAGGTGATGAGCAGCGTGTCAAATCAAACAGACACGCTCTGCCTCCACAGCTTCAAAAAGAACAAGGCCGATTTTTTGACCCTTTTTGATAAAGAGGAAGCCTTTTTTTTTTCTTCTTCTTCTTATTTCTGTGTCTTTTTTGCCCTAAACCAATGCTTCTCCTACAGTAGGGTGACATCATAATGTGGGTGGTGAAATACAGATAAACAACATCTTGGACTGGGTGTCGGGTTCAGTGTTTTTTAAAGAAGCATTTTCTCCTCTTTTTTTTTCCTCTTGCTACCCCCCTCCCCACCTCCCCTCCTTCATAGAAAAAAAAGCCTTCAAAAAAACCACTGCATCACACTGTGTATAGGTCACTGGTCTGTAATATACCAGTCTCAGCACGAGATGAGACACCCGCAGGGGCATCAGCACAGGATCATAGTTCACGATTCGAGGAGGGTGACAAGTCTCGACGGTCTGAGCTGTGACGAGAGGGAACCGACAGATTTACGGTGCCATTCTTAGCGAAGCCAGGCACTCCTTATTTGCTGTCCAAATGCCTCTTTATGTCGATTGATAGCGTTGCATACATCTTTTTTTGTCAGCTATACAAATCAGTCTAAGTGCAGTTATGCAGAGTAGGGCTTCAACTTCTGATTATTTCCATCTAAAAAGTCCAAGTTGACTCTCAAAAACCTAAAGATATTGAATTTACAATGATATAAAACAGATAAAAAAGTAGGAACTCACATTTGAGAAGTTGGAAACTAGAGAATATTTGACATGTTTGCTTTCTAAATCACTCAAATCTTGCTTTTGACAACTTATCACATCAGCCGTAGTGAAAAATTCACCCAAAGAGTTGATTATTCCTTCTCAGATTGTTTAATTGGAAGGATTTTTTATAAACTTAAATCTGCAATTTAAAGAGAAATCCACTAGATTAACTGACTATTTCTTTCAGAGCTAGTCCAAATATCTCTTTATGTTAGTTTCCACAGCTTCACAACATCACTTCAGAACAGCCTGGCTTTGTCTTTGTCGTTAAAGTGTAGTTATGAGGTCAGAACTTACTGCGTCTGTTGATAAGGAGTGAGACGTTAGGATGAAGTGGGTGAGTGAAACTGTCAGGGTAAGTTAAAGCGGGAGATAAAACAGAAAGCAGGACGGGACAACGGGCGGTCGGTCGTAAGAGAATAGCGACTGATTGTCACCACAGAAGAATCATGGAGGAGCAGGAGGAGGAGGAGGAGGAGGAGGTGGAGGAGCAGGTGAGAGGAGAAGGCTGCAGGGAGCGAGGGTTAATCACTGAATAGCAGAGTGAGGCTAAATGGACGGGGAGGACAGAAACAAGAAAGCATGAGATCATCCGGCCTTCCTTACTCATTCTGTGGAAAATTAAAGGGCAAGGTGACAGGAGAAGGATGGAGGCAGGAATGATTAGAGCTTAGAGCTTTTGTTTTTGATCACTCACTTCTCTCTTTTACAGTACAGTCTTGCAGCATAGTGAACAGAGGGGGAGCTGGAAATTTAAACAATAGAGCCACAAAAACACACACAGAGAGGGCTGAAAGGGGACCAATATGAAAAAGACTCTCTGGAGGATTCTTATTTAACATCATGCAAATTTAGGTCAAAACTTTATATCAGGGGGTAGGAGTGATATTAGAGCTATAGTTTCTTTATCGCCTGCACACATTTCTTTTCTCTTACATACCTTAAAATTTTATGCAAGATGGCTAATTTTTTTTTTTTTTTTACGGCAAACTTAAACTTTGTTCTATATTATAGCGCTAATTAGTAAATTCTTTTATTTTTCCCGGAGGCTCCCGTGCTCCTTAGGCACCAATTTGTGAACCCGCTTGTGATCCGAGTCAGCGATCTGTAGTCTAGCCCCTCTATTTTCAGAGGAGGGGTCTAAACGCGTCGCATGTTTGTCTCAGTAAAGGCAGTAACACTCAGTGATCCCCGGCTATATAGGAACAATAGGCCCGCCATGATGATCCCGTAAGTCCGTGATCGACCCCCCATGTCACTGACTGAAGCCACTAATCTCATGTGACACCCATACGTACAGTGCACAGATGCATACACACAAATACACAAACACACACACACACACACACACACACATCCAATGACATGCTGGTGGCTGTCAGTCTAGTTCGGTGTCATTTCCGCCACACACATGCATGCATATCTTTACTGATTTACAGAAAGCCATTCATCAATACTTAATTGGGGGTTGAGATTTAAATAAAGGGCTATTTCATCAAAGTAAACCCAAGATTTTCATGCCACTTACAGAATAATCCCAAACCTTACAGAACATCACGCACACCATTTCCCTGTGCTCCTCCAGTTGTCATCTTCATCACTCATCATTAGTCACAGTAAGTCTCTGGAAGAGGCTATTACACATTTAATCCGTTAGAGTGTAAACACATTATTTATTTTGGTAAATGATAAAACACATATTTAGACACAAGGAAAAAGTTATATAAAATACTGATGTAATATCAAGCTTTAATGATCAAATCGAACTTTGTGGATATTAGAAAATGAAATACACATAACGCACATAACACACACAGTATTGCCACTGGGTTAATTTAGCTAATTATTTTCATATCTTTACCTGGGGCGTCGTGGCTTTGCCTACGGGGTTGAGTCCAATGAATCACACAGAAACTCATTTCTCTGCACCAAAAAATGAACAACTATTGCAGTAGAGCAGCAGTCTAGTCCACACCAGTTATCCAAGTGCTTTTTACAGACATGAAAACATGTGCATGTGCTTAATTTAGACAGCTATACTTAATTAGAAACCACCCAGAGCGAGACTGCTCCAACTCTGCATGTGTAATCCTGATCAAGACTCTTTTTTTTTTTTTTATAAATCTGCATCTGGAAGTGATAGACGGTCGTGCTGTTGTTGTATTTAGAGGACTACTGTTGTTGCAGCACATTTAAGATTTAAGGAGTTAAGATTGTCATAAATTCTTTATAACAATACAGATCGATAGTCTGTACTGTAGCTGCTTGGAAAGTGGATAGAAGTGTTGCAAGACCAGCAGCACTGTCATCTTCTTCTAGTAGGTTGATGTGATGATTCAACGGGTCATGCATACTAAAGGAGGCCGCTCTCTCCCTGCCTGCTGGAACTAATGGAAACTCTATTGAGGCTGTTTCAGAATCTCCATCATGTAATTATCCTTGTAAGAAAGCGATGACTGCTTTAAACACTCATTTAACACATTGGTTGTGACATTAAATACAGTGTGTGTGTGTGTGAGAGGATGTAATGACTCAGCCAGCGTGTCCATGTGGGCCTCATCTGGGTTAAAAGCAGGCTACGTGGGTGCTGAGTGGACATGGGGCTTGAACTGGGCACATTTTGCACATCCCACATGGTTTCAGTAAGAGCTGGGCTGACTGTACGAGCCCCAAAAGGGATATACAGTAAGTGGGCTAAGCCGGCATGGGCATAAACAGGGCAAATTGTACGGGCCCCATATTGTTGCAGAAACATGGGCCACACATGTGAAGCCCATGTGGGTTGGCTAGATGGGCCCCATTCAAGGTCAATTCTGATCCCACTTAGGGGCAAACATATGGGGTCTACATGGGTTTTACCCAATTGGGCCCCACCTGAAACCTCGTCAGCACCCACTTGGGCAAACACAGGTGCAGAGAAACCCACTTGGGACTCATATTTGCAGCCCTAACTCTTATGGGGCCCACATGGACATGCTGGCTAAGGAAGCATGTATTTTTTTGGTATGGTTTCTGCTCCGTGTTTAATTCGAATTTCCATTTTCTTTCCCGACTAAACATCCCTGTGTTGAGTCCCTTAATCCTTTTTTTCTCTCTCTATATCTCTTTAGCAGCTCTACCTGTTTTTTGATGTCTCTGTTTAAAGTCCAGTAAAGGGCTCAGTGAGTTCCTCTGCTGCCTGTGGAACCACTGAGACGACTGATGCTGCCTTATTTATATGCAAAAAAAAAAAAAACCCAAATCTGTGCAGATGTTTCCTTCCTGCAGGTGTCACACTTTCATAATCTGAATATGTATCTGTACATTTTTTTTTTTTTTAGTATGTAACCTTTCTCTGAACTTCATTAGATTCCAGCTATGTAAGATGCTAGCTTTTATAAATCAAGTAAACAAGGAGGCAGATGTCACGCTGGGTTGAAGAAAGCTACAATTTTCTATCACGCTGCATGACTTCATATAAGCTTAGAGGAGAGGGGGAAGAGGGGGGAGAGAAGAAAAAAAAAAAGAGCGTAGTTTAGATGAAATGACTGCCTTTCTTTTCTCCTCACCAGTTGCCCATGTTTATGAGTCAGTGATCCATGCAGGAGGAGAGAGAGCAACACATAAACAGGGAGCATTATTCGGAGACTCAAGTGGACTTAGAATTACTGCCACACCATTTGGCTCGGGCCGCTGGCAAATCAAAGCCGTGTAGGAAATGGATGAATACACAGCCGGCCGGGACAGTTTCATATTACTGTATTCATAAACACTCGCAGGTGCTTTTTGGGTCCCCTTTTTTAACCCTCCTGTTGTCCTCGAGTCAAGGAAGGAAGGAAGGAAGGGAGGGAGGGAGGAAGAAGGAAAGGAGGGAGGAAGGAAGAAGGAAGGAAAGGAAGGTGGAAGGAAGAAGGAAGGAAAGGATGGAGGAAGGAAGGAGGGAAGGAAGAAGGAAGGAAAGGAGGGAGGAAGGGAGGAAAGGACAGGAAAGGAAGGAGGAAGGAAGAAGGAAGGCAAGGAAAGAAGGAAGAAGGAAGGAAAGGAGGGAGGAAGGATGGAAGAAAGGGAGAAAAGGAAAGAAGGAAGGTAGGAAAGAAGGACAGAGGAAAGAAAGAGAGAAGGAGGGAGGGAGGGAGGAAAGAAGGAAGGGAGGAAGGGACGAAGAAATAAGGAACGGAAGGAAGGAAAGAAGGGAGGAAAGGAAGGTAGGAAAGAAGGACATAGGAAAGAAAGAGAGAAGGAGGGAGGGAGGAAAGAAGGAAGGGAGGAAGAAATAAGGAAGGAAAGGAGGGAGGAAAGGAAAGAAGGAAGGAAAGAAGGGAGGAAAGAGGGAGGGAAAGAAGGAGGGAAGAAAGGGGGATGGAGGAAGTACAAACGGAAGGAATGAAGGGAGGAAAGAAGAATAAGATGGGGTCAGTTTGACCCGGGAGGACGACATGAGGGTTAAGAAGAGGAGGTCAAGATGATGATGTTGAGAATAAGAGGAAGGCGAACAAAGAAACAACTGGGTAGAGAAAATCTTTAAGCACAAGTAGTACGATGAGGAAAGGTGAGAGAAATGTAACACGAGGTAAAAAGTGACACGGGCCATAATCGACAGTCTGGGCCGCAGCCAAAAGTGAGTTAAGGTAAATACAGCAGCGGCGGCCGTGGTTTAAATGATGGGGCGGCGGGCGCTGGGTGAGAACGGATAAGAGCATCAAAGATTCCAGGAGGAGGTGCGACCCTATGAATAAAGATGAGTTTACACAACTATCATTTCACTCTGGCTCGCACGCTGACCTTGTGCAGTTGTTTGGCGGTTCTGAAGTGATAATATAGTATTTAGGTTCGAGAGCACTTATCTTTAAACTACTGTTTGTACTTCAAAAAACTTGACAGTACGAGACTCGCAGCATAGTTTGAACTTTTCCCTTTTCGTCCTTATACTGTATGTCAAGGGTAACTGTTAAATTAACCCTCCTGTTGTCCTCGAGTCAAGGAAGGGAGGAAAGGAGGGAGGAAGGGAGGAAGAAGGGAGGAAAAGAAAGAAGGAAGGAAGGAAGGTAGGAAAGAATGACAGAGGAAAGAAAATGAGAAGGAGGGAGGGAGGAAATGAAAGAAGGAAGGAAGGAAGGTAGGAAAGAAGGAAGGAATAAGGAAGGAAAGGAGGGAGGAAGGAAGGAAGGAGGGAAAGGAAAGATGGAAGTTAGAAGGAAGGAAAGGAGGGAGGAAGGAAGGAAGGAAAGAATGAGGGAGGAAAGGGAGATGGAGGAAGTACAGACGAAAGGAAGGAAGGAAGGAAGGGAGGAAAGGAAAGAAGGAGGGAAGAAAGGGGGATGGAGGAAGTACAGACGGAAGGAAGGAAGGGAGGAAAGGAAAGAAGGAGGGAAGAAAGGGGGATGGAGGAAGTACAGACGGAAGGAAGGAAGGGAGGAAAGGAAAGAAGGAGGGAAGAAAGGGAGATGGAGGAAGTACAGACGGAAGGAAGGAAGGAAGGAAGGAAGGGAGGAAAGGAAAGAAGGAGGGAAGAAAGGGGGATGGAGGAAGTACAAACAGAAGGAAGGAAGGAAGGGAGGAAAGAAGAATAAGACGGGGTCAATTTGACCCGGGAGGACGACACAAGGGTTAAACTACACCTAGACAGATTTCTTTCTTTCCTTTCCTTTCCTCCCTCCTTTCCTTCCTTCCTTCCTTCCTTCCTTGACCCAGGAGGACAACAGGAGGGTTAAATCAAACTACACCTCGACAGATTTCTTTCTTTCCTGAAGTTTCGGAGCGGAATTCATCTCCCCCTAACCTGAGACCAAATCTGTCACATTTAGTTCAGGCAGCCACTCCAGTAATCAGAAACTGTGTTCTCTGGCTCGCAATGAATATTTTCCCCCACCCCGTTGTTGTTGTATTGATGTCTGTTTGGCTTAAACTCTCTCCTTAAGCTCCGTCTGCCTCCCTGTTGGCTGGTACAGCAGCAGCACTAGCAGCACTAGCAGCAGCTCTCTGTATATATATCACCCACTCACCACTCATAAGCCCCAATACACAAAGCTCAATATTGTGTCTTTTCCATGTGTCAAGACTTCAAACGCATCTTGTCCTCCTCCTTCCTACTGCTGAAGTCAACCTTGAAGCGTATAGTTGCAGCAGTGATGTGCGCATACACTGTAAGACTGTAAGTGTGTGTGTGTGTGTGTGTGTGTGTGTGTGTGTTTTGTGTGAGTGTGAAAACATCTGTAAGTGCGTGGCCCCAGCTGTCAAGCCGAGGCAGCGCTTCAAATCCCAGTGTGCTGACACGCAGGGCTGAGAGGCTGTCAGCACCACTCAACCACTGGCTGCAGAGGAAGTCACTCTCATTATGAGCTGCCAATGTGTAGAGATAAGAGTATCTACCACTGTCTCTTTCCCTGATGTGTGTATGGATGCATCTGCTTGTCTGTCTGTGTGTGTGTGTGTGTGTGTGTGTGTGTGTGTGTGTGTGGTGTGTGTGAGATAAAGTCAGGGAGGGAATGCAGAGGAGTTACAGAGGTAGAAACATAATTTATTGTGCTGTATCTTTGAGAGAGAGAGAGAGAGAGAGAGAGAGAGAGAGAGAGAGAGAGAGAGAGAGAGAGAGGAGAGAGAGAGAGAGAGAGAGAGAGAGAGAGAGAGAGAGAGAGACAGAGAGAGAGAGAGAGATAGACAGAGAGAGATAGATAGACAGAGAGAGAGAGAGAGAGAGAGAGAGAGAGAGAGAGAGAGAGAGACTATCTTGCCTGTTCTTATAACTTTATTTTTCTTCTTTTATTTATTCAGAGTTGGTTGACTGAACACACTTGCTCTTTTTTTTTTTTTCTCCTGCCGTTTCCCGCTTCACGCTTATTCAGTCAAATGTATTTGTTGCTGGGAGTTGCTCTGGATATAAACAGTCCTACACTGTTTGCCGTCAAGCAGATTTAGTGTTTGCTTGATAGAAGTTGTCAGAGGAGTGGGTGTTTCCTCTCAATTTTTTTTTTTGGGGGGGGGGGGGGCGGGGTTTAGCCTCGTGATGCACAAATCTGATACGCTGGATGAGGATTAGTGCCGATTCTGAACTTATTAAATGGATCAGACATGACACAGACTTTAAAAGGGACATTTTTTTTGCTGTTATCATGTCAGATATCTTTATTAAACATTGTCAAAGTGCCAAAACTTGAGGTTAACATATGTAGAAATTATACTGTATTTCTGGGGCCAGTACCAACATTATGGAATAAAAAAATAATAATCAATAATCAGAATATATGTATATTAGATGCACATTTTTTATGGGATGTGGTAATCAAACTCTTGTGATAAAGATATGTAATGCAGGAATGATATCTTACAGTTTAAGTATAAAAACAGTGCACTGAAACTTTAATCTTCACTGGGAGTTTAATCATTATGAATTCATATTAATGATAAAACACATACAACAAATAACGTGGATGGATATATTCAACTTGAATTAAGAAAAAAAAGGATTGAATTGACATAAAACACTGCCTATATAACATAAAAATCTCAGTGCACATCAGACAACATATATGCCGATACCCATATATCTGTAATAGGCCAATATCGGTCGCTAATATCCGCTAATAATGATAATAATAATACTAATAAATTTAATTTGTATTGCACTTTACTTTTCAACAATCTCTGACCGATATATTACTCTGGCTCTTGTAGAAATTATCCCTGCAAGTAGGCATGGGCCGGTATGAGATTCTGGCGGTATGATAACCATAAGCAAAAATATCATGGTTTCATGGTATGGCGGTATTGTGATTACAGCTCTAAAATGTTCCTAAAAGGAAGAAAAATAAAGACAGACATGTTAATTTAACCTGAATCTGTAATGACAGTGTGAGGGGTCCTGATACTCTACGCTGCAGCTGCACCACCTGAGCACTTCCTGTCTTTGACCAGACAACAAACAGCTCATACCTTAGAGTTAGGAACAGTATGACAGAACATCTGGTGGTTTCGGTTATCGTGACTTTTTCAAATCCCGGTATACCTTGAACACGGTTATCAACCCATGCCTACCTGCAAGTCAAAACTCAGGGCTTGAATCTGTACTGAACTCTTCGTTTCTATCTTGTTGAGGTGGTGACATCACCTTGTCGTGATTGCTCATAAATGGCTGTCTGTTTTGTTTCTAAGGTTGTTGCTATGGCTGTTGCTAAGGGTTTTCCATGGGACTTTCATGTCATCTATTCTCATATTTTATATTCTGGCCTAAAACATGTGTTTGAGTTTGAGACATTTTGATTAAAGATTGAGGCAAAAGTAGTGAAAACCTTACTACTATAGTTTGTTTCATGATTTTATGACGTAACTGCTTCCAGATCTGGAGTATAGAGTAGTATAGACCTGGAAATATATGTTATATGTCCCATTTAAGATTTTTAAAACTGACTAAGACACAATGCACAACTGTTTCTACTAACATACACTAATGTTTTAGTCTTGATGGTCATAAGGACACATATTAAAGGATTGAGAAAAGACAGAAACACACTGGATGCCAGAAAGACTATGATTATTAGAGATGTATCCCCCGGCAACCCCTCAAATCTGGCATTGACATAAAATCCTAATCTCAAGGACTTCAAACACTGAATGCAGAACTTTCAAAACCCTCATTTCTGCTTCCTTTTACCTCCCACCTGATTCCAGTCATAAACTCAGTCATGGCTGACAAAGCTTTACCAGAACTGGGGGGGGGGGGGGCAGCAGCTTGATCAGAAACAAACAGGAAATTATAGGAAATCACTGAATAGAGAAAAAAGTATGACTGGTGCGTCATCACTTTAGCCTCAAATCAGCCCACGGGGGGTTTTATGAGAATCCATTTTTTTTCTAGAAACAGGCACAGTGCAGCTGATGACGTCATGAGTTTCCTGGTTTGGTTTTGAAGTCATGTCTGACCTCACAAATGTACTAATAAACCCTCCTCGTCATATCCCAGAAAAAACGCTCCATCACCTTTGTAAACCAAGTGACTCAGCTCTCTGGGGCTAATGTAACGCAATTCAAACTGCATCATTAAATTGGATGTTTTTCTTATTCTGCATGTCAGTCACAGACCGACTGCTGCCCTCAGTGTGGTCTGACTCACAGCGACTTGAATTTTAAATCGGAAGCTTTCTACTTCCAGACTTATGCTTCCTTTCAGCCAGAGTGCGACCTAGTTTCTACAACATAAGACACCTGGACTGAGTTGGAGTCTGGTCCAAGTGTTGGGATTTTCACCTGCAGTCCTGTTTAGCGTCATTTAGCATCACCTTTTATTCTAAGAACATGTGCAAGGTTGAAGAAAGGACTACGCTTATCACAATAATTATCGACTTATCGTACGATAGATGGATGGATGGATGGATGGATGAATGGATGGATGGATAGATAGATGGATAGATGGATGGATGGATGGATGGATGGATGGATGGATGGATGGATGGATGGATGGATGGATGGATGGATGGATGGGCTATTCTATTAACCCTCCTGTTGTCCTCGAGTCAAGGAAGGAAGAAGGAAGGAAAGGAAAAAGGAGGGAGGAAGGGATGGAGGAAAGGAAAGGAGGGAGGAAGGGAGGGAGGAAGGGAGGAAGGAAGGAAAGGAGGGAGGAAGGAAGGGAAGGAGGGAGGGAGGAAGGGAAGGAGGGAGGGAGGAAAGAAGGAAGGAAAGGGGGGAAGGAAGGAAAGGAGGGAGGAATGGAGAAAGGAGGGAGGAAGGGAGAAAGGAAGAAGGAAGGACAGGAGGGAGGAAGGAAGGAAGAAGGGAAGGAAGAAGGGAGGAAAGAAAGAGAGAAGGAGGGAGGGAGGAAAGAAGGAAGGAATAAGGAAGGAAAGGGGGGAAGGAAGGAAAGGAGGGAGGAAGGAAGGAAAGAAGGAAGGGAGGAAGGAAAGGAAAGAAGGAGGGAAGAAAAGGGGATGGAGGAAGTACAGACAGACGGAAGGAAGGAAGGAAGGAAGGAAGGGAGGAAAGAAGAATAAAGACGGGGTCAATTTGACCCGGGAGGACGACACAAGGGTTAAATCTACCTGCATTGGGAGCTATGTGCAATCTGTGGACTTATATTTCTTGCTTCTGCCACTTTCAGGATAAACATCACATTACTGCTGTTTGACCAACACTTTGGGAGCTAGTTCAAGTTCAGCCATGTATTTATTTATTTGAATTAATCCCTCCCTCAGTCTGGCTTCACTTTTTACTCTCTAAGCCAGAGGTGTCAAACTCATTTTCATTCAAGGGCCACATAAAGACCAATTTGATCTCATGTGGGCTGGATCATTAAAAGGAAGGAAGGAAGGAAGGGAGCAAGAAGGAAGGAAGGGAAGACAGATGGAAGGAAGGAAAGAAGCTAAAGAAGATAGGGCAGAGGGGAGGAAGAAAGGTAGGAAGGAAGGAAGGGAGGAAGGACAGATGGATGGAAGGAAGGGAAGAAGGACAGATGGATGGAAGGAAGGGAAGAAGGACAGATGGAAGGAAGGAAGGGAGGAAGGACAGATGGAAGGAAGAGAAGAGAAGACGAGAAGGAAGGGAGGGAGGAAGGAAGGAATGAAGGAAAGGGAAGACAGATGGAAGAAAAAGAGGGATGAGAAGAAAGAGAATATAGGAAGGAAAGATGGAAGGAAGGAAGTAAAGAAAAGAAGATTGGGAGGAAGAAAGGTAGGAAGGAAGGAAAAGAGAAGGAAGGAAACTGGGCCGGATTGAACCTCACGGCGGGCCGGATCTGGGAGGGAGCAAGGGAGCAAGAAGGAAGGAAGGGAAGACAGATGGAAGGAAGGAAAGAAGCTAAAGAAGATAGGGCAGAGGGGAGGAAGAAAGGTAGGAAGGAAATAAGGGAGGAAGGACAGATGGAAGGAAGGAAGGGAAGAAGGACAGATGGAAGGAAGGAAGGGAGGAAGGACAGATGGAAGGAAGGAAGGGAGGAAGGACAGATGGAAGGAAGAGAAGAGAAGACGAGAAGGAAGGAAGGGAGGGAGGAAGGAATGAAGGAAAGGGAAGACAGATGGAAGAAAAAGAGGGATGAGAATACAGGAAGGAAAGATGGAAGGAAGGAAGTAAAGAAAAGAAGATTGGGAGGAAGAAAGGTAGGAAGGAAGGAAAAGAGAAGGAAGGAAACTGGGCCGGATTGAACCTCACGGCGGGCCGGATCTGGCGCACGGGCCGCATGTTTGACACCCCTGCTCTAAGCTCTCTGCAGCACAATGATATAACATCTCTCTCTGTTATCCTCTCGCATCCTTATACTGTGTTCACCCACCGATCACGTGAGTCCTGATCTACAGCATGTCGTCTGTTTGCAATGCAGTAGAAAAAGAAAAAGCCGCCCCCTATAGATCTTATAGCCCCCGCCCCCTTTCCTTCCCAACACACACACACACACACACACACAGACACACACACACACACACACACACACACACACACACACACAGAGGAGTTTGTTTTGTTAAAGACTCCAAAATCCACTGCCGACATTACTGTCCCTGTGCCTTGTCTCATATGAAGCCTAATCAATACCGCGCTGTGTTAGATTGGAAACTTGAGGCTGTGTCTACAAGAATCTATTGATTTCTCTCTCTTTTTTTTTTTTTTTTTTTCTCCCCCTGTTCCCTCCCGCTTTTTCTGCCCAAGCTCTTCCGTTCAGGCTCGGGATCAAAGGCTTTATCCTTCAGCAAGGTTTGAGGTGTTCAGTTCCAGGCTCAGCTCCCCGCTCTCGTGTTCGGAGAGAGAGGACACAGCCTGTTGGGAATGTGTGTTTTCACTGACCTTGTCTCATCTCTGTACTGATGATTTTTTTTTTTTTTTTTTGGCATGCAGTGCTCAGTACTGTAATTTGAACTATGCAGTTATGCTAAGAAATGTGTGAGCACTTTTTAAAGCTAAATATAGATGGATTTAAATTGTTGGTTTTGGGGAAGAAAGGCAAGGTTTAAGGGAAATTTCTCTACATTGTGGGAGAGAGATTATTCTCATTCAGTGGTAGCTGTCAGCTTTTATTGTAAAATGTACTGTATTATGCTGCAGAGGCTGAGCATAGTTCAGATATAATCCAAATCCTTAAGGCAAGGTTAAAAGAACACCTTTATATTCTATGTCTCACCGGCTATAGAAGTTATTTGCTCAATCCAACCAGGCCTTTTTAAAATTATCCTTCCCCATGCAGCTACATGTCAGCTGGTCGCTTAATTCAACACACTGTTTCAGAAATGACTGATCCAGCTGTTGGCCATTGGCAGGATAATTCAAACAGCAGCCACATCATCAGGTTGCCAGTCCAATCACTGGCTGGCGCACCATGGGCCAAGAAAATCATTTAGTTAAAGGTGACCAGATTTGAGTCCCTCTGAGAGGCCTTTGATTGGATGTGAAGTGGAAGGGTGATTCATCATAGTTAATAAATGCAGTTGACAGCTTAAATCAGCAGGATGGAGCATGTGCCAGGTCTGCCTCCCGCTGCTGCTTTATACTGCATGCAAATATGGACAATTAACTTTTCACATACACAGTTGCGGATGCCCACGCACACACAGAGTTATACAGGAGTACGTGTGCCTCTGCAGCGGGACTATGGCTTACAGGTAAAGGGCAAATTCCACACACGTAATAGTCATATCCTCAGATTTAAGAAAGAAGCTCTAAGTGGAGAATTTGATTTAGATATGCAAACCTTTTACAGATTGAGGAAACATCTAAAGGCTGATATTTGATGCATGTTAACATTGTAAACCTGGTCGATACTACGTGTTGGAAGTGGATTAGTAGTAACTGTTGTCTTCTCGGCATCTCGGGAACTCTGATTTAACATTTAGGAGCTGATTCATATTGAAACGGAGCAATTTAAATGATGTTTCAACCTAAAACCTAAAAAGCTCAATCTCAAATCCTGCACATTTAATACACTAAAATCATCTAAATGCATCTAAATTTGGCAAATATCTACATTTGAATCAAGAATAAAGTAAAGATTGCTTTAGTACTGCATAGTTAATTACAACGTTTATAATCACATTTACAGGCAAAGGGCAAATTACACACATAAATATAGTCATTACCTCAGACTTAAGAAAGAAGCTCTAAGTGAAACATTTGATTTAGATAATATTCAGTGTCCCCAAAACATTTTTATAGGTTGTGAAAACATCTATAGGCTGATATTTGATGCATGTTAACATTGTAAACCTGGTCGATACTACGTGTTGGAAGTGGATTAGTAGTAACTGTTGTTTTCTCTGCATCTCAGGAACTCTGTTTTAACATTTAGGACCTGCTTCGAATTGAAATGGAGCAATTTCTTGATCTAAATCCTGCACATTTCATACACTACACTCATCTAATGCATCTAAATTTGGCAAATATCTACATTTGAATCAAGAATAGAGTAAATGTTGCTTTAGTACCATTTACAGGCAAAGGGCATAAATATAGTCATTACCTCAGATTTAAGAAAGAAGCTCTAAGTCAGGGGTGTCAAACTCGATATGATGGACGGACAGAATGATGGATGAAAGAAAGGGAGGAAGGACAGAAGAAAGGAAGTAAGGAAAGATGAAAGGAAGGATAAAAGGAACGAAAGGAAGACAGGAAGGAAAGAAAGGGAGGAAGGAAATATGGAAGGAAGGACAGAAGGAGGTTTAAGGTTTTTGCTCGAGTCAAGGAAGGAAGGGAGGAAGGAAGGAAGGAAAGGAGGGAGGAGGAAAGAAAAGAAGGAAAGGAGGGAGGAAGGATGGATGGAGGAAAAGAAGGAAGGAAGGAAAGGAGGGAGTAAGGAAGGAAGGAAGGATGGAGGAAAGAAAGAAGGAAGGAAGGAAGGAAGGAAAGGAGGTAGAAGGGAAGGAAGGAAGGAAAGGAGAGAGGAAGGATGGATGGAGGAAAGAAGGAAGGAAGGAAAAAAAGGAGGGAGTAAGGAAGGGAGGAAGGATGGAGGTAGAAGGGAAGGAAGGAAGGAAAGGAGAGAGGAAGGAAGGGAGGAAGAATGGAGGAAAAAAGGAAGGAAGGAAAGTAGGAGGGAGAAGGAAAGAAGGACAGAGAACAGAAGGGAGGAAGGTACAGGGGAGGAAAGAAAGAGAGAAGGAGAGAGGAAGGAAGGAAGGAAGGAAGGAAGGAAGGAAGGAAGGAAGGAAGGAAGGAAGGAAGGAGGTAAGTAAGTTAAGACCTGATTCATATTGAAATGGACCAATTTAAATGTTTCAATCTCAACTTGATCTAAATCCTGCACACTTTATATTAATATAGCTACTTAACTCTTCTAAATGTGTCAAACAGCTCCATTTAAATCAAGAATAAAGTAAAGATTGCTTTAGTACCGCTTGGTTAATTACAGCGTTATTATCACATTGTGTTTTGCTTGGCTGTCCTGTTGTCCTCGAGTCAAGGAAGGAAGGGAGGAAGGAAGGAAGGAAGGAAAGGAGGGAGGAAGGATGGATGGAGGAAAGAAGGAAGGAAAGGAGGGACTAAGGAAGGGAGGAAGGATGGAGGAAAGAAAGAAGGAAGGACGGAAAGGAGGGAGAAGGGAAGGAAGGAAAGGAGAGAGGAAGGAAGGGAGGAAGAATGGAGGAAAAAAGGAAGGAAGGAAAGTAGGAGGGAGAAGGAAAGGACGACAGAGAACAGAAGGGAGGAAGGTACAAGGAAGGAAGGGAGGAAAGAAAGAGAGAAGGAGAGAGGAAGGAAGGAAGGAAGGAAGTTAAGACCTGATTCATATCGAAATGGAGCAATTTAAATATTTCAATCTCAACTTGATCTAAATCCTGCACACTTTATATTAATATAGCTACTTAACTCTTCTAAATGTGTCAAACAGCTCCATTTAAATCAAGAATAAAATAAAGATTGCTTTAGTACCGCTTGGTTAATTACAGCGTTATTATCACATTGTGTTTTTCTTGGCTGTCTGAAGCCTGACTGACCGCCGGCAGGTGTGCCAAAGCCTCGGCCTTGTGTTAAGCTGCTGCTCTAAGCCCTCAGCTGCACACAGTCAACTCACAGGATTAATCTGCCATGGCTCCGGCCGTCAGGGTTTCCACTCGTATAGCGTTTGTGTGTCTTAATAGAATTTCATACTCTACCAAAGCAAACCGGACTTGACTTAACTTATATTGTTTCATTCTTTTATATAGAAGTGGATTTGTAAAGCTATACCTCTTCCTCTCTTGGGAATTGTTGAGATATCTTATTACAAGGAGTTGACTGAGTCGTATAGATAGACACAGACGGTGATGAAGCTATATGAGAGACAGCTTTTATTGTGTAATATCAGCATGGAGACTTGTGCTATAATCAGGATTTCTTGGTTTTTTCTTAGTTTATCTTCACAGAAAGGTGTTTGACATGAAATAATATGATGTCATGGTTGTTAATGGTTTCATTTAACCCTCCTGTCGTCCTCCCGGGTCAAATTGACCCATCTGTTTTGAATGTTCCTTCCTTCCTTCCTTCTGTGCTTCCTCTCTCCTTCTCTCTTTCTTTCCTCCATCTCCCTTTCTTTCCTTCTTCTCTCTTTCTTCCCTTCCTCCATCTCCCTTTCTTCCTTCTTCTGTCCTTCCTCTGTCCTCCTTTCCTTCCTTCCTCCCTTCCATCTTTCCTCTGTCCTTCTTTCCTGCCTTCCTCCCTTCCTTCTTTCCTCCCTCCCTCCTACCTTCTTTCCTTCCTTCCTTCTTTCCTCTGTCCTTCCTTCCTTCCTTCTTTCCTCTGTCCTTCTTTCCTTCCTTCCTCCGTCCCTCCTACCTTCTTTCCTTACTTACTTCTTTCCTCCATCCTTCCTTCCTCCCTTCCTTATTTCCTTTCCTCCCTTCCTTCCGTCCTCCATCCCCCTTTCATCCTTCTGTCGTTCCTTCCTTCTCACTCTCCTTCCTTCCTTCCTCCCTCCGTGCCTTCTTTCCTGTACTCCCTTCCTCCCTTCCTTCCTTGACTTGAACACAACAGGAGGGTTAATCAGTTTTTTGTCACCACATCTGGTTGTAACTGTCACCGAGAGACCAAATACACAAAGTTAAACTTATGAAGGCAGTGAAGCGCAAACTTTTATTTTGAAGGGTAGCGGTTTTGCTGTCATGTTTTTCTTTATTCCTTTGAGTTGTTGTTAATATAATAGGAAATTGTGTAATTGTGAAGGTTAATGTTTTAAGCACACATGTCAGGATGTCAGTATTACTAGATAAATAGGTATTACTGGATTTTCTGAACTGCACTTACCCCGTTGGGTCGGGTGTTACTTCCTCTTTGCGCTGTGGTTTTTCCCAGAAAGAGCACAGAGAGCATGTATGAGAAAACCTGTGAACACCTGTGAATGTTTCTTCTCCGTAATGCAGTGAAATAAAGTGTGTTGAGACCATTCAGGAGTGTGTCTCGGCCTACCTGATAACACAACGCAGAATTAGACCCACAACAATTGCACACTTAAAAATGGAAATTTAAAGCATATCTTATATTTGCTGTATTGAAAATCTACTCAAGCAAGCTGTTAATTTTATGAATTGTTACACTCTTGATTTGCAGAGTCGTAAAAACACTCCAAGTCCAAAGTTTTTATCACTCGTCTTGCTCATACAAATAAAAGAAGAAGAAACGTGTCATCATCACCACGCTGTTTTATGTTTCGCTGCTTGCACCATTAGATCCTATTTTATTCAGTTTGCTTGTGCAACTAGCTGCCACCCATTTCCTAACCCTTTACATACTGTTCAGGGTCAAATGTGACCCATGTTTTACATTTGAGAGCTGTAAAAACACCCTACACACATATATTTAAGCCAGACTTTTCCTAATGTGACCCACAGTTTACAAAAATATAAATGAAATGCATCATTTCTTTTCATTTTTGTGCAGCTGGTACACATTTTTATATATGCAAAAAAAATTAGAAAAATCAGCATTGAAACATGTAAAATAGTGATTGTGAATGTCTTTGAATCAAACAGAAGGATTAACAACATTTATTAACCCTCCTGTTGTCCTCGAGTCAAGGAAGGAAGGGAGGGAGGAAGGAAGGATGGAAGGGAGGCAGAAAGAAGGAAAAGAGGGAGGAAGAAGTCAGGAAGAAGGAAGGACAAGAGGAAGGAAGGAAGGCAGGAAGAAGGAAGGACAAGAGGAAGAAAGCAAGCAAGGAAGGAAGGAAGGAAGGAAGGAAGGCAGAAGGACGGACACGACGGAGGGAGGAAGAAGGAAGGACAGAAGGGAGGGAGGAAGGACGGAAGTAAAGGAGGGAGGAAGGAAGGAGGGAAGGAGAGATGGAAGGAAGGAAGGAAGGAAGGAAGGAGTAAAGAAGGAAGGAAGGAAGGACAGAAGAGAGAAAGGGGGGTGAAGGAAGGAAGGAAGGGAGGAAAGAAGGAACAGTCAAAACAGACGGGGTCAGTTTGACCCGGGAGGACGACACAATAGTTAATGACTGATGACTAATTATGAGGCAGAATAAGAACAGTATGTAGTTACATGTGTTATTATTATTGCATTGTATCTTAATGTAGTTGGCTGTTAATGATATGGAAAGGTTAGGTTAGGTCAGGCGGGGAGTTCTGGTCCTCTGAAATGAGGTCAATGTGGAAGTAACTTAGAGCTGCATTCCATCAAAAGGCCACCAGGGGGCGACCGTCTCTATACAAGTCAATGGAGAATTCACCAACTTCTCACTTGATTTCTAACCTCAGTTTTCAAAATGTGTTTATGGTCTCAATCGCTAGTTTAAAGCCTTCTTCAATGCAGTATGATGTTCATTTGGGACATTTTGGCCTCCCTGATTTTATATGTGACGATAAAGCAGGGTATGCATTAGGGCGTGGCTACGTCCTGATTGACAGGTTGATTGACCAATGTCCTCGAGATCCAGCCCTCGCAACCATAGCAACCTCCCCACTCTGCCCATGACTCCGCCTCATGCCCATATAAGTAGAATCCGTGTTTTTATTTTTCCCAGCATGCACCTGACATTTTCAAGATGCCGCTGCCTAGATTCGAAACTATTGGCTTCTGAGCAGCAGTCCACAAACCAATGGGTGACGTCACGGATGTTACGTCCATTTCTTTTATACAGTCTATGATTATATTAGGTAAGCTTGTGGTCAGTGGTTTAAGCTGAGCCTCTTCTTCATGCTTGTTGACTCTCGCTTCCCACTGCAGAAGTAGGAAATTTACTTTGAAGGTTCCCATCGGTCGATTGGAATTTACTCTTTGTCCCCGTGTGATCATGTGTGTCAAAGAGCCACAGTGTGTCTGATTAAAGCAGCGCATCTAACTAAAAAAAAAAAAAAAAAAAAAACAACCCCAAAAAACAAAAAAACAACAACCATGTCTCTTTGGAGAATAATAGCTTCACCCACTTTTTCCTCTCCCTTCTCCCTTTGTGCCTCTCCTTTTGATCACAGAGCAGCATCATCCCTGAAAAGCAAACACACACACACACACACACACACATGTTCAAGAATGCATGCACCCGCTGACACACAAAAACACACACACACACACACACACACACACACACACACACACCCACCCAGCTGAGGCCTTGTTTTGTGCCAGTCTCTGCTCTCAGAGATGTTAAATGAGGGCATTGATACATAAATTTGCATTTGTTTCATCCACAAACCGTCCTCCTAACTAAAAAATCTATAACTGCGTGCCCCCAATTTGCCAGGCGGCTTCAGATGCTTCTATTCTGAGCTTGTTTCATGTGAGGCTAGCGTGACTGTTTGATCGATCTGGTTGTGTGTACACACTCGCTTCACACATAAGTGGGCTAAACTGCGATCTTTCACCACACCGACAAGTGCAGTTTTTTTTAAATTTCCTATGTGTAATCTGGGTTAAACACCATACTAATTATTTTTTGGGGTTCCTTACTGTATGTGTACTTACACCACATGTGGCTTTTACCTTTCAACACTTACATACTGTTCATATTCATGCATTTAGAGTAGAATAGAGTAGAATATGTCTTTACTGTCTTTGAAATTGAAATTGAATTCCTTAAAAGTGCAAAAAGGAAAATAAAACACGTACCACACATAAAACTTTCACATTCTGCAGGTATGGATATTATAGAGAATTTACAAAATGATCAAGTTTTTGCTGTGTTTAGTGCAAAACTGTTATTTAATAATGTATAATTAGTCTATATACATAATTGTGAGACCACAAATTATCATCAGTCTTTAATAAATGTGAATAAATGTGCGCAAAAGTAGAAAGTTAGTTTAGAAAGTTGAAATATTTATCATATTCTCAGTCACATTTTTAGCTAAAAGAAAAAGTTGTAGGTGTTTTTTTGTTTCTCTTAAATGTGAAAATGGGTCAAACTACTACTTTCAACACTAATATACTGTTCATATTCATGCATTTAGAGTAGAATATGTCTTTATTGTCATTGTTCAAGTGCAACAAAATTGAAATTGAAGTCCTTAAAAAGTGCAAAAAAAGCAATAATACATACATACTTGCTTCTAAAAGGAAAATAAAACACATACCACACATAAAACTTTCACATTCTGCAGGTATGGATTTTGCAAAATGATCAAGTTCTTGCTGTGTTTAGTGCAAAACTGTTATTTAATCTGTAAATTTGTGCTTTCAATGCTCATAATTAGTCTATATACATAATTTTGAGTCCACAAATTATCATCAGTATTTACTAAATGTGCACAAAAGTAGAAAGTTAGTTTAGAAAGTTGAATTATTTACATTTTTTGCATATTCTCAGTCACTTTAGGATAAGTCATCATATTTTTAGCTAAAAGAAAGCAAGTTTTAGGTGTTTTTTGTTTCTCTGAAATGTGAAAATAGGTCAAACTACTACTTTCAACACTTATATACTGTTCATATTCATACATTTAGAGTAGAATATGTCTTTATTGTCATTGTTCAAGTGCAACAAAATTGAAATTGAAGTCCTTAAAAGAGCAAGAAAAGCAATAATGAATAAATAATTGCTTCTAAAAGGAAAATAAAACACATACCACATATAAAACATTCACATTCTACAAGTATGGATGTTGCAAAATGATCAAGTTTTTGCTGTGTTTAGTGCAAAACTGTTATTTAATCTGTAAATGTGTGCTTTCAATGCTCATAATTAGTCTATATACATGATTTTGAGTCCACAAATTATCATCAGTCTTTAATAAATGTGCACAAAAGTAGAAAGTTAGTTTAGAAAGTTGAATTATTTATCATATTCACAGTCACTTCAGGATAAGTCATCACATTTTTAGCTGAAAGAAAGAAAAAGTTGTAGGTGTTTTTTGTTTCTCTGAAATGTAAAAAATGGGTCAAACTAGACCCTGAACAGTACGCAGCAGATTCAAGTTGACACTGATGTGTAAAGTTGAGGTGTAGAGCATGATTTAGACCAGATGTGGGTTTTTTGTTGATTGACGTTAAACGAACCAGAAGTGAAAGAGCTCCGGAGCTTCCTCTCACTGTGTATGCTGCAGAGAAGAACTATACTCCCTCACTGATGATGATACAGGAAACACCTCTCCTTCCTCTCGTCTGTGGCGTACTGAACCAGCCCTCCTGTATCTCCTCTTCCTTCCATCATAAACTCAAGGATTGTAAGAAACCCCCCCGCTCCTTTGCATCCCCGTCTGCCTATACCTGGAAAACACCCAGATTGTGACTTTTACCCGTCAGCTGAATGATCTGAATGCTCTCTCTGACTTTTTTCCCCCCTCCTTTTGACCCGTGAGTCCTGAACCTCCTTGTGAAACCTTTGTGAACCCCCTCCATTGCTTTTTTTTTTTTTTTTTTTGGTTGGTTGGTTGGTGGTCCTGAATCAAGCGCATCTCTTGCAGAGGGTGGGGAACCTTGGAGCAGCTCTGCCACTTCCGCTCCAGGAAGGGGGGGCGACCAGGGCAGGGTATCCCAGGGCAGAGAGCCCGCTCTGGGCAGAGGGAGCCCCTCCTCCACGGAACTTCAGGATCCCAGTAGAAACAGGAGAGCTCATCCCAATTGGGCCATACTGGGTAACGAGTGCTTTTGTGTGTGTTTGATGGTGCATGATTGCTTTCTTGAGATGAAGTCAGACGCAGGAGTCATACTTCAGATTGTTCTCTGTCTGCGGTTCAGCTCGCGCTCCGCCAGGCGCCTGCAGCTCATTTCTCTTTTCTCTCTTTCGTTATGAGCCGAGCGGGTTCGTCTATTCTTGTACAGCAGCAGCAGGTCATATGGTGCACAAGTAAGTTTCACAAGTTGCCAGATGATGATTTATTTAATTATCATATTATGATATTTAAAGAAAAGAAAACAGACTGTAATAGTCCCTGCAGCTACAGACAGGCATTGCAGACATACTGTATTTTTACTCTTTTAACATTTTCTGGATTTCTGATCAGTTTGAAACACTTAGAAAATAGAAATAGCCGGATTTGGTTTGCTCTTGGCTCATTTTGCTTGTCCATGTGGGCCCCATAAGGGTTAAATTTGGGCTGCAGGTTAGGGTTAGTTTGGTTCATCAGCAGTTTCCATGGTGACCCCACCTGTGTTTGCCTATAAGGGCTTCAAGTGGGTTCTGACTGGGTATCAGATGGGGCCCAATTGGGTGAGTTAAACATGAGGGGCCCATGTTTCTGGAACAATATGGGGCTCATATAATTTGCCCTGTTTTTGCCCATGCCCTCTTAGCCCACTTACTTCCCTTATGAGACTCATACAGTCAGCCCATTTGTGCTTTACATGTGGGGCCCACGTTACTGAAACCATGTTGGACCTGCAGAATATGCCCTGTTTATGCCCAAGCCCACTCAGAACCCATGTAGCCCACATTTAACCCATGTGGACATGCTGGCTGGGTGGGTGGGCTTCCCAAGCATGAAGAACTGCTGGTTATCAAGTATTATCTGTATGTTTATGCCCATAAAACTGTATTTTTGGGTGGTTTCCTGTTCTTGGTTCAGATTATATCCTTATTAATGAAGCTGGCCACTTGTAATTGAACATTTAATAAAAGAAAGCAGGTTTAAATGCTTCAGAGTTGCTTGTGGATGAGATATGAGTCTCATAACGTCAGATTCACTCTGATCTGTTGCACCGTTCCCACTGATTTTACCCTCCTCGGTGTTAGATTAAGCCCGTTATAGATTTTGTTTCCCTTGGGATCATCTGTGAGAGGTGTCAGTACGTCGGCCTGTCCGTCCGTCCGTCCGTCCGTCTGTCTGCTTAGTCAGCTGTGTCAGGGAGGGCTGACACGTCCTTCACAAGAGTTTCTACAACAGATGTGCTCTCTGTCGAAAAAACCCAGGAGAAGAGAGACGAGAGACGGACGGATGGAGAAGAGGGAGGCGGCGAGAGAGCGAGAGAGAAAAGTAGGGGGTTGGAAGAAGCGGAGGATATGTCATATTTTGATATTCCCACTGCCACTGCCATTTTGGCTTATGAATTTCCATTTTAGAGGGCAGCCAGTGTCTGTGACTGCTACATTAGTTTTATAGCCAAAAACAGCTTATTGCAGGCAGTGATGGTGCGAGGGAAATATTTCATTTTGCATCACAGCCTGCTGAAAAGTTAACTTGCTATGTCTTTGTGAATGAATTCAGTCATTATTTTACAAAAGCGACTGCATTATTTCAATCTTTAGCGTGCATGTGCATCCACAGATCGTGCACGTCGGAGCCTTGCACTGCAGAAGATTGAGCATTTCTCACTCTAGTATATATATAATATGTGAATGAGTTCATGTCTGTATTCACGCACAACTGACCCGAAAGAAGCAAACACACACAACGCACATTAAACAAGCACATTTTCTGCTGCCAGTCTCGCTGCAGGGGGGATTACATCAATAAGGTTGCGGAGGTTGAATCACGCTGATTTGTGAGTTCTAACTGAAACCTGAGGGGCCGACAACCAACGCCGGCTCTCTCTCTGCTTTCATTCCTCTTTTCATTTCACCAGGTGCATTTCCACTCTGCTGTTCTCTGTCGGATTGTGAATAACTAGAAGGAGTAGACATGTTGACAGGAAGTGAAAGTGTATGTGTATGTTTTAACATGTATTTCAGGTATCTATGGTTATGGTCTGTGGTTGTCGTAGTAGTGGTTTCAGCTTCCTCTTACTAGAGCTAGATCACATCTTAGTGTCACTTCCTGTTATATGCACTTCCTGTTATATGCACGCTGGGGAAAATACAGAATAGAGCAACTCAGGAAACGTTGCTCAAAGGCTACTACATAACCACAATATTTTGCCTCTTCCTTCCTTTCTTCCTTCCTTCCTTCCTTCCTTCCTTCCTTCCTTCTTTCCTCTGTTCTTCTTTCCTTCCTTCCTCCCTCCCTTCCGCTTTTCCTTTCTCCCTCCTACTTTCCTTCCTTCCTTCTTTCCTCCATCCTTCCTCCTTTCCTTCCTTCCCTCCTTTCCTTCCTTCCCTCCTTTACTTCCTATTTAACCACCAAAAAGAGACACAAACATGACTAAAAGAGACACAAATTAAACTAAAGATATCCAGATGCTTCCAAAAATTGAAAATTACTAAAATCAACCTACAGTTAGTTTGAGTAACAGCTGCCATCTAGTTACCGTGGTAACATAGAGATGGAGTGACTAAAGACACGTTTATTGGTCAGTACATACATACTGTACTGTGAGGGTGTAAAATATGAACAGTATTTAAGGGTTAAGAAAAAGTTAACTAACTAACTTTCATCTTTATACAATATATACAGGGTTGCATATGTTTGGATCTGTATCACACAAGTATAGGAGTGTATGGTAGTGTATTGGTTATGGTTAAGTTCTCTATAAAAGCCTTGGTGCCGTTGTGCTGGCATGAAGACAAAGACAGGAAGCTGCAGTATCAGATGATTTTACCAAGTCTCTTCTGCTTGAGAGGTAAAAGTGCAGCCAGGTTTTTTTTAGCATGATGTTAACTTATAGTCCTTCACTGTGTAGTACAGCGCTGGAGTACTCTGAGATGGGAACAGTCTCCCACTCGTTATTTTGACAAAGTGTCTCTGGGAGACGTTTATGGAAACACATACAATATATACAGGGGTGCATATGGAAGGAAGGAAGGAAGGGAGGAAGAAGGAAGGAAAGGAGGGAAGAAGGAAGGGAGGAAGAAGGAAGGAAAGGAGGGAGGAAGGAATGGAGGGAGAAGGAAGGAAGGAAAGGAGCGAGGAAGGAAGGCGGGAAGGAAGGAGGGAAGGAAGGAAGGGAGGGAGGAAGGAAGGAAGGGAGCGAGGAAGGAAGGCGGGAAGGAAGGAAAGGAGGGAGGGAGGAAGGAAAGGAGGGAGCGAGGAAGGAAGGCGGGAAGGAAGGAAAGGAGGGAGGGAAGGAGGAAGGAAAGGCGGGAGGAAGGAAGACAGGAACGAAGGAAGGAACGAAGGAGGGAAGGAAGGAGGGAAGGAAAGGAAGGAAGGAAGGAAGGACGGAAGGAAGGAAGGAAGGAAGGAAAGGAAGGAACAGTCAAACCAGACGGGGTCAATTTGACCCGGGAAGACGACAGGAAGGTTAAGTTTTCTATAAAAGCCTTGGTGCCGTTGTGCTGGCATGAAGACAAAGACAGGAAGCTGCAGTATCAGATGTTTTTACCAAGTCTCTGCTGCTTGAGAGGTAAAGTGCAGCCAGGTTTTTTTTAGCATGATGTTAACTTATAGTCCTTCACTGTGTAGTACAGCGCTGGAGTACTCTGAGATGGGAACAGTCTCCCACTCGTTATTTTGACAAAGTGTCTCTGGGAGACGTTTATGGAAAGGTTGATATGTCGCTGTGCCACTTTCTGCCTGTCACACCTAAAACGTTCCTGCTACAGTCTGCGTTAAGTGGGGTTTGTGCCTGTGTGTGTGTGTGTGTGTGTGTGTGTGTGTGTGTGTGTGTGCGTTTCCTCGAGGATGCCGACGACGTTCAGATTAATTAAAAACTTCAATCCCTCTGTTCTCTCTGACAGGAATATGGATGCCGCCGAGGGCTTAACTGTAAATACTGTTTCTCCAAAATTGTCGTTTTTAAGGAGATTCATCGTCGCAGGTGATAATTGATGTTTAAGGCAAAGTAGTGAGGATTTTAAATTAGAGAGAGAGAGAGAGAGATAATTGGACTTTGTGAATTGTCTTTTTACTTTTATGAGTCATTTCAAGTTTACAGTTAGACAGAGTCCGAGTCACATTTCATCTCATTCACTTTATTGTAATTATAGTTTTACAACCTCATTTTACTCAACATAAACTGATACAAACAGTAGCAAACTCACATTAGTAACATTTTAATGTAGAGCTAATATGTTTTTATTACTTAATTTAAAAACGTAGGATAATGGTTTCCTTAAAACCAGGCAGGGAGTTCTGGTCCTCTGAAATGAGGCCAACGCGGAAGTAACTTAGAGCTGCATTCTATCAAAAGGCCACCAGGGGGCGACCGTCTCTATACAAGTCAATGGAGAATTCACCAACTTCTCACTTGATTTCTAACCTCAGTAAACGTTTTCAAAATGTGTTTATGGTCTCAATCGCTAGTTTAAAGCCTTCTTCAATGCAGTATGATGTTCATTTGGGACATTTTGGCCTCCCTGATTTTATATGTGACGATAAAGCAGGGTATGCATTAGGGCGTGGCTACGTCCTGATTGACAGGTTGACTGACCAATGTCCTCGAGATTCAGCCCTCGCAACCATAGCAACCTCCCCGCTCCACCCATGGCCCCGCCTCATGCCCATATAAGTAGAATCCGTGTTTTTATTTTTCCCAGCATGCACCTGAAATTTTCAAGATGGTGCTGCCCAGATTGGAAACTATTGGCTTCCGAGCAGCAGTCCACAAACCAATGGGTGACGTCACAATGTTACGTCCATTTCTTTTATACAGTCTATGGTTAAATTTCACATTGCTGGCCTACGAGAGGCTAACAACTCTCCCAATCGACATCAATTATTACGATAAGAGCAACATATCCTCATAATTAAACGACAAACGACAAATAAGTTGATTGTGCCATGAACTCCACGACGACCCGTATGTGCCTCCTCTATCAGCTGCTTTCCAAAAAACAGTTACAAGTTTTAAGTTAAGTCAAAAAATAATGTTTTACGGTGGTTAAGGTAAAAAAACCCCACATGATTAGTATTAGGAGGCAGAGATCATGGGGTTTTTAGGTCTTAAATGATCACTTGAGAAAACGTGGCGTGGGTTTAAAAATTACTACTACTGTTACTTCTAACTGCGTCGTCATGGCAACAGCAAAAACGTCAACATCGGTAGCAGGAAGTGAACGATGGTCTCTATGGCGGCTCAATTATTATAGCTATAGGTCATTTTTGACTTTTTAATTTACAACCTATATAGTATCCTGTCACTTTTATCTTTTGGAGGAAGAGCTAGATAAAAGAACATGCTCAGACTTTCATTTATTAGGATGAAGAAGAAGTCAGCGTTATTATTATATGAACGTCCAAACCTGCCTTGATCTTTGAATATACAATCCAGATGGTCTTTTTTTTAGTGGTAACAAAGCAGCCCTATATTAATGTTCTACTATATAGACCTCCATAAAGAAATGATGTTTCTGGCTCTTTTGAACTCAATGCATTCTTTAAAAATCTGTCATGTAGAGAGCAGCTCCATGTCGGATTAAAAGCAGAGCTGTTGGAGAGCAGCTTTTTTTCTTCTTCTTCTTCTTCTGTTGTTTTTCAGACAGGTGGAAAGGTTTTCTTTGGCTAAAGCGAATAAAAAATGGGTTCTTTTGTGAGAAAGCATATCATAAAAAGCAGGTGGGTTTTTTTTTCTTTTTTAGTTCAGAGGCAGCCGACAATTTGAAACATACAGTAAGGCAGAATGAAAAGAAAAGAAAAGTAGGATGTATTTTTCATGGTAAGAAGAATAATCAGAGATGCTGTTGTGTTTAATTCACTAGTTCATTGTGTCAGCTGCTCAAAATCACAAGTGGAGAGTAACTAAGTATAATTTTACTTTACTATATACTATTTACTTTTATATACTATACTTCCTTTACTTCCTGTGTAATATTTCCATTTTTACAGACTTAAAAGTTTTGGTACATTTCAGAAGTGAATTTTGTATTTTTTATCCTTCTTCCTCCTTTTCTTCCTTCATTCCTTCTTCCTTTCCTTCCTTCCTTCCTTCCTTCCTTCCTTCCTTCCTTCCTTCCTTCCTTCCTTCCTTCTTTCCTCCCTTCCTTCCTTCTTCCCTCCTTCCTTCCTTCCTCCCTCCCTCCCTCCCTCCCTCCTATCTTCCTTCCTTCCTTCTTTCCTCCCTCTCTTCCTTCCTTCCTTCCTTCCTTCCTTCCTTCCTTCCTCCCTTCCTTCCTCCTTCTCTCTTTCTTTCCTCTGTCCTTCTTTCCTTCCTTCCTCCCTTCTTCTTTTCCTTTCTCCCTCCCTCCTATCTTCCTTCCTTCCTTCCTTCCTTCTTTCCTCCTTCTTTCCTTCCTCCCTCCTTCCTCCTTCCTTCCTTCCTTGACTCAAGGACAACAGGAGAGTTAATGAGATTATAAAACATTGCAATTATCAAGTAAAAAAGTTCATTTATCAAGTAAAAAGTGTGTTTTTAACATCGTATAACAGTTGAACAGCAGGCAGTGAACTAGACGTTGAATTAAGATCATTTAATTAAATAAATAAGACTGGTCTTAAAATATAAAAATAACCCCAAAATAACTGAATTAACCTTTAATTTCGTATTTTTGATTAAGTCGATTGTGTAATTGTCTTTTTTCCCCCCAAATTGAACTCAAAGCGGTGACGAAGAAATTATACAGAACAATGCAGGTCGACTTGTGTCTACGCTCGCTAAAGGCAGGGATCAAACCTGCAACACCCCCCCCCCCCCCATCCAACCCCCCTCCCATGATTATTCCCACCACCCAGAAACACGCTGTCATCAACTCATAGCCTCGTCAGTTCAGGAGATTTTGCCACCGGCCCCGCTGTCTTTTGAATGAGCCGTTATCATTAAATGAGGAAGACTAAAATCTCCTCCCGAACCAAATGAGTCATGCCTGTCTGAAAGAGAGAGCTTATTTTAAATCAGCATTCTTAGTCGGAGAAGATTACGAGGGCCACGCCCAGAGCGTTTATCCTCTCTTTTCCCATTCTCAGGGACTTTGCACAATTCTCACAGCCTTAATATAAAATACTGATGATTAATTAGAAACAGAGCTGTGAGGTAAACGCATTGTATAAATCAGCTGTGGTGTTAAATGTTTGAAATTTGCATTTTTAGAGGGAAACCTATGGCAACTCAATATAACACAAATATAATGAATCTGCATTAAATAAGCAGGAAGTATAAAAAGGCGAGAGTGATTTAAAAAAAAAAAAGAAGAGCTGAAACAAAAATGCTTACAGAGAGATGTTTAACCCTCCTGTCGTCATTGAGTCATTGAGTCATTGAGTCAAGGAAGGAAGGAAGGAAGAGAGGGAGAAAGGAAGGAGGGGAGGAAAGGAGGAAGGAAGAAAAAGAGGGAGCAAGGAAGAGAGGAATGGAGGAAGGAAGAGAGGGAGGTAGGGAGGGAGGTAGGGAGGTTGGAAGAAGGATGGAAAGGAAGGAATGATGGGAGGGAGGAAGAAGGATGGAAAGGAAGGAATGAAGGGAGGGAGGAAGGAAGGAAGGATGGATGGAAGGGAGTAAGTAAGAAGGAAGGAAGGAAGGAAGGAGGGAAAGAAGGAAGGGATGAAGAAGAAAGGAAAGGAGGGAGGAAGGGAAGAAGGAAGGAAGGAAGGAAGGAGGGAAGGAAGGAAGGAAGGGATGAAGAAGAAAGGAAAGGAGGGAGGGGTTAAGGAAGGGGGAAGGAAGGGAGGGAGGAAGAAGAAAGCAAAGGAAGGAAGGGAGTAAGAAGGAAGAAAAGGAGGGAGGGATTAAGGAAGGAAGGGAGGGAGGAAGGAAGGGAGGGAGGAGGTAAGGATGGAAGGGAGTAAGAAGGAAAGGAGGGAGGAAAGGAGGGAGGAAGGAAGGAATGAAGGATGGATGGAAGTAAAAAGGAAGAAAAGGAGGGAGGGATTAAGGAAGGGAGGAAGGAGGGATGGAAGGTAGTAAGAAGGAAAGAAGGGATGAAGGGAGGAAGGAAGGAACGGAGGAACAGTGAAACAAAAATGCATACAGAGAGATGTTTAAACATATTTCAGTGTTAAATGTTAAACTGCTGTTGTAACAAAAAAAAAAAAGGTCATGGAGCATCATTCAAACTCTGACAGTCACGCTGGCTGAAATATTCCATTTCCCGGTGTGAAGCGTCCGTCATCAGGCAGCCGTCGTGACTCATTAAGCACCAGAACATTTTCACTGTACTGATGTAGTTTAATATATAAAACATGAGAGTGACATGTTTCCACTGAGCAGGTAGACCTCTGACGCTGCTCACATGTCTGGTCAGGTCATTAACCCTTCTGTTGTCCTCAGGTCAGGATGGGAGGAAAGAAGGAAGGAAGGAAAAGGAGTAAGGAGGGAGGGAGGGAGGAAGGAAGGAAAGAAGGAAATGAGTAAGGAGGGAGGGAGCAAGGAAGGAAAGGAGTAAGGAGGGAGGGAGGGAGGGAGGAAGGAAGGAAAGAAAGAAGGAAAGGAGTGAGGAGGGAGGCAGCAAGAAAGGAAGGAAGGAAGGAAAGGAGTAAGGAGGGAGGGAGCAAAGAAGGAAGGAAGGAAAGGAGTGAGGAGGGAGGCAGCAAGAAAGGAAGGAAGGAAGGAAAGGAGTAAGGAGGGAGGGAGCAAAGAAGGAAGGAAGGAAAGGAGTGAGGAGGGAGGGAGGGAGGAAGGAAAGAAAGAAAGAAGGAAAGGAGTAAGGAGGGAGGGAGGGAGGAAGGAAGGAAGTAAAGAAGGAAAGGAGTGAGGAGGGAGGGAGCAAAGAAGGAAGGAAGGAAAGGAGTGAGGAGGGAGGCAGCAAGAAAGGAAGGAAGGAAGGAAAGGAGTAAGGAGGGAGGGAGCAAAGAAGGAAGGAAGGAAAGGAGTGAGGAGGGAGGGAGGGAGGAAGGAAAGAAAGAAAGAAGGAAAGGAGTAAGGAGGGAGGGAGCAAAGAAGGAAGGAAGGAAAGGAGTAAGGAGGGAGTGAGGGAGGAAAGAAGGAAAGGAGGAAGGAAAGGAGGAAGGAAGGAAGGAACCAAGAAGGAAGGAAGGAAGGAAAGGAGTAAGGACAGAGGGAGCAAAGAAGGAAGGAAGGAAAGGAGTAAGGAGGGAGTGAGGGAGGAAGGAAAGAAAGAAAGAAGGAAAGGAGTAAGGAGGAAGGGAGCAAAGAAGGAAGGAAGGAAAGGAGTAAGGAGGGAGTGAGGGAGGAAGGAAGGAAAGAAAGAAGGAAAGGAGTAAGGAGGGAGTGAGGGAGGAAGGAAGGAAAGAAAGAAGGAAAGGAGTAAGGAAGGAGGGAGCAAGGAAGGAAAGGAGTAAGGAGGGAGGGAGGGAGGAAGGAAGGAAAGAAAGAAGGAAAGGAGTGAGGAGGGAGGCAGCAAGAAAGGAAGGAAGGAAGGAGGAAAGGAATGAGGAGGGAGGGAGGGAGGAAGGAAGGAAAGGAGTAAGGAGGGAGGGAGGGAGGCAGCAAGGAAGGAAGGACATGAGTAAGGAGGAAAAGAGGAAGGAAGGAAGGAAAGAAAGAAGGAAAGGAGTAAGGAGGGAGGGAGCAAAGAAGGAAGGAAGGAAAGGAGTAAGGAGAGAGGGAAGTAGCAAGGAAGGAAGGACATGAGTAAGGAGGAAAAGATGAAGGAAGCAAGGAAGGATGGAAGGAATGTTATGAGTTAAAGCCAAAAGAAAGAAATCCATTTAATTCCACTGCTGCTTCCACAACTGATGGGAAGTAGAATGAAGATTATAATGAGGCAGATTCATCAGGCGGCAGGAAGTGCAGCAGCTACAGGAAGATAAATAAGACTAATGAAGAATACATATTTAAAGAGGTTAAGAAAACCAACAAACCCCAGAAAAAACTTCATTAGGCAATTTTACAAAAACAAGGCAGGGTCAATAACATGACATTATATTATTTTGTATTTACTCAAGACTTTCTTTCCACTTCCTCCCCTCCTTCCCTCCTCCCCTCCCTCCTCCTTTCCCTCCGTCCCTCAGTTATTTGTTCGAGTGGATGGAAGGAAGGAAGGAAGGAAGGAAGGAAGGAAGGAAAAGAGGGCGCAAGGAAGGGAGGAAGAGGGATGGAAAGGGAGGAAGGAAAAGAGGGCGGAAGGAAGGGAGGAAGAGGGATGGAAAGGAAGGAATGAAGGGAGGGAGGAAGGAAGGAAGGGAGGGAGGAAGGAAGGAAGGAAGAGAGGGAGGCAGGGAGGAAGAGGGATGGAAAGGAGGGAATGAAGGAAGGAAGGGAGGACGGAAGGAAGAGAGGGAGGGAGGAAGGAAGGAAGGGAGGAAGGGAGGAAGGAAGAAAGGAAGGAAAAGAGGGCGGAAGGAAGGAAAAGAGGGCGCAAGGAAGGGAGGAAGAGGGATGGAAAGGAAGGAATGAAAGGAGGGAGGAAGGAAGGAAGGAAGAGAGGGAGGCAGGGAGGAAGAGGGATGGAAAGGAAGGAATGAAGGAAGAAAAATAGGGAGGAAGGAAGGGAGGACAGAAGGAAGAGAGGGAGGGAGGAAGGAAGGAAGGAAGGGAGGAAAGAAGAAAGGAAGGAAAAGAGGGCGGAAGGAAGGGAGGAAGGAAGGAAAAGAGGGCGCAAGGAAGGGAGGAAGAGGGATGGAAAGGAAGGAATGAAAGGAGGGAGGAAGGAAGGAAGGAAGGAAGAGAGGGAGGCAGGGAGGAAGAGGGATGGAAAGGAAGGAATGAAGGAAGGAAGGAAGGAAGAAAAATAGGGAGGAAGGAAGGGAGGACAGAAGGAAGAGAGGGAGGGAGGAAGGAAGGAAGGGAGGAATGGAGGAAAGAAGAAAGGAAGGAAAAGAGGGCGGAAGGAAGGGAAGAAGGAAGGAAAAGAGGGCGCAAGGAAGGGAGGAAGAGGGATGGAAAGGAAGGAATGAAGGGAGGGAGGAAGGAAGGAAGGACAGAAGGAAGAGAGGGAGGGAGGAAGGAAGAGAGGGAGGCAGGGAGGAAGAGGGATGGAAAGGAAGGAAGGAAGGAAGGAAGGGAGGAAGGAAGGAAAAGAGGGCGCAAGGAAGCGAGGAAGAGGGATGGAAAGGAAGGAATGAAGGGAGTGAGGAAGGAAGGAAGGAAGAGAGGGAGGAAGGGAGGAAGAGGGATGAAAAGGAAGGAATGAAGGGAGGGAGGGAGGAAGGAAGGAAGAGAGGGAGGCAGGGAGGGAGGACTTCCACCCCCTCCTCCCCTCCTCCACTCCTTCCCTCCTTCCCTCCGTCCCTGAGTTATTTGTTCGAGTGGAGCGTCACAGGTCACTGAGCGTGGCTTCAGCCCTGAAGGAAGCCATCGTAGTATACTAACCAGGCAGGAGAGAGACTACTCTACCCACAGGTGACTGGCGCTGGGCCACAAACACCCCCCCCACCCCCTCCCCTCCCCTCCCCTCCCCTCCCCTCCCCTCCCACCCCCCTACCCCCCCGCGAAATAGCACACCAACTGTTCACCCGTCTGCATTCACACTCAGTTTTTAAAGCAATGGTAACGACACAGAGAGCATTCCAGGAGAGCTTGAAATAACACATTAAAAAAGAGTATTATGAGAATTAGAGCTGGCATGAACGTGTAACCTCAAGGGTGTGTGTGTGTGTGTGTGTGTGTGTGTGTGTGTGTGTGTCGGTGTGTGTCGGCCTTTCTGTTATATTCATAGATTGAGACAGACACGGTGTGAGTGGTTTTAAGGTCAAAGAAGACAGTAAACAGTGAAGCCGACTGACCCAGGGTCAAATCACTTGAGGCTCTCTCGCACAGAAACCGGCACTCGGAGTGGAAATTAGTTGTTTTTTTTTAGTCGGAGGTCTGAATCATTTTATACTGAAATATAAAATAATTTTAAAAAAGAGTGGTAATTATCCTGCTGATTTGTTATGATGATCAAGATGGAGAGATAAAACAAAAAGAGAAGCAGAAGGGAGGAGACGGTTAAAGACAGACACCTGCTGTTCCTGCCATGTCTCTCTGTGTGTGTGTGTGTGTGTGTGTGTGTGTGTGTGTGTGTCCGTCATGCGACTGCTCTGCTGTGGTCGACTTGTACTTCATCCATTATTCACAGCTTCGCATTGACTGAGAATGGGAGACTTATCGCTGTCCAGCCAGAGGGAGGGAGAGGTGAAAGGGACGTAATGTGCAATTGGACCAGCGAGAGGGCTGCACGGCCAAATGCGCTAATGTGCATCACGGTTCTATGTGTGTGTGTGTGTGTGTGTGTGTGTGTGTGTTTGTGGAGGTGTGGAAGTGTATAAGCATAAAGTCGACCTCCTCTTTTGTGTGTGTGTGTGTGTGTGTGTGTGTGTGTGTGTGTGTGTGTGTGTGTGTGTGTGTGTGTGTGTGTGTGTGTGTGCGTGCTGCAGAGAGCCAGGTGTCCTGGTGTGTGAGTCACAATACTCTGCTGTTGTGCCCGTGGAGCATATCTGCTTAAATCACTGACGTTGACACACACACACACACACACACACACACAAAACCACACACACACACAAAACCACACACACACACACAGAAACACACATACACATACATACTCAAAGACACAAACACAGACACACATACACACACACACACACACACACACAAAAACACACAAACAAACACATACATATTCAAAGACACACACACAAACACACACACACACAGAAACACACACACGAACACACACACACACAAGACTGAAAAATGAGCAGGAGCATTTCCTTCCCACTGCTCCCAGTATGTTGTGATAGCGGGAAGCCTGTGTCAGCTCAGACTCCGGTGGTTAGGTCGACGTTTAGGACTCGGCACATTACGCTTGTGAGGACGAGCCGACGAGCCGGAGCGCTTGGCGAAGGAAGTGAGAAGTTGTGGCGGGAAATGATGGCGACGTTTGTAAAACACACCAAATTTACCGTTAACACAACTTATTATATAAAACATTACTTCCTGTCACAAGACGTCAGCAGAGATAAATGCCATTTCACCAAAGTGGGTAGCTCTTAATTCATAATGAGTCATAAAACACACACACACACACACACACACACACACACACACACACACACACACACACACACACACACACACACACACACACACACACACACAAAATAACCTTTTCTCTTCAGGGAGGCCATTAAAAACAAAACCAATCCTAATGGCACTGTAGCTGAACATTACTACACACACACACACACACACACACACACACACACACACACACACACACAGAGCTCTTTGGCTGCTAAGCTGAAGGTTTTACACTGTAATTGGTTTTAATGAGGCAATATGTTCCCAATTTAGGGTTTTCTTTATACATAAAAAGCTCGGAGTGGCATTAATGTTATCACCTTGGTCCTGGTCTGAAAGGAAAGTCAAATAATCATACAATATATACAATCTTTCCAGTCTATTATATGTACTTTTATATTGATTATAACTAGGGCTGTCAAACGATTAATTTACTTTAATCGAGATTAATCACATAATTTTCATAGTTAATCGCGATTAATCGCGTTTTGAATTGCATGTTTAAAATCCTGTTATTTTACATTTGAAGGCAGTTTTAAGCCCATAATGTAAAGCATTTCTTACCAGAGTGTCTTAACTGGGAATCAATCACGGCTCTGCTGCGACTCCCACACTCCAAAATGGTCCTTTGGTGGAGCTGAGGCTCGCTTGGCTGCACCTGGGTGTTTAGCGTGGAGGTGCTAACTCAAACTCCACGTACTCCGGTAGTTAAACTCCGTTTGACACAGGTTGCATTTTACTTTTGACTTGTCAACTGAACCGTCTGGAAGTGTTTTAAAGTTAAACAAGCCGTTCAAAAGTCCAGTAGCTCTCTTACTTTCCATCAGCGCGGTAGGTTTACTGCAGGAGGCCACTTCAAAGCATAGCGCTACAGCTAGAGGAGCCGCCTACGGGGGAGTAGAAGGGACAAAAAGGCTTGCAACATTAAAATGCGATTTAAAAAAAATAACGCGTTATGGATTGAATTAATCTGATCGCGATTAACGCGTTAACGCTGACAGCCCTAATTATAACTGAGTAATACTGATTATCAGAGTGTTTTTGAAGATAATAATCCAGATCCTCTATCTGCATGCTGATTCATTATTAGTACATTTTCGTCTTTATTTATTTATTTATTGTATACTTTATACGAGGTGTATCAAACTCATTTTAGTTCAAGGGCCACATGCACCCCATTTTATCTCAAGGGAGTCGGACCAGTAGAGGCATTGCATAATAACTATAATACATATTATAACTTTACTATAATAAACCAATCTGCATAGAGCTAGTATATGAAAATGGAGAATATCTTTAGTCTTTAAAGAGAAGTTAAAGTCACAAGTCTTCATAGACAAAGTGCAAACACATATGAAATGGTCTCAAGTGTCAAAGTCTAAAGACCCGACTCTATTTTTGTGGCTTAACCATCAAAAACGATCATCAAAAATTGGGTATCATTTCATTTAAATGAGGCCTATTGACCAAAATCTCCAACATTGTGTGTGAAACCTGTGGTAATAAGTTGCAGTGAAGTTGTTTAAAAGGTTCTCATGCAATCAAGGTAAAGACAGCAGAAGAGTTGTGATTCATGGCTTTGAAAACTAGAACTCAGAATATGGGTTACATTATTTTAGAGGCAATAGTTGTTGAATGCAAATTTTTTACAACCTCTCGCCTTCATGTCAGCTGAAACACCAGAGGAGTTTGTATATCAGTAACAAACACACAGCACAGCTTTGCTTCAGGCTTCATAAAAAAACAACAGAAAGGATTTTAAAAAACAACATCAAAAAAAATATAACAAAAAAAAATGACTAATGGAGGGTCTTTACTTTCTGATTCCTGCATAACCCTTTTATAGGACACTCATTGAAAGGAAGAGAGGATGGAAGGAAGGATGGAAGGAAGGATGGAAGGAAGGAGGGAGGGAGGGAGGAAAGAAAGAGAGAAGGAGGGAGGGAGGAAGGGAAGAAAGAAGGAAGGAAGGAAGAGGAAAGGGGGGTGGAGGAAGGAAAGAAGGAAGGGAGGAGAGAAGGAGGGAGGGAGGGAGGAAAGACAGAAGGGGGGAGAGGAGGGAGGGAGGAAGGACAGATGGAAGGAAGGAAAGGAAGGAAGGACGGAGGAAATAAGGAACGAGGGAGGGAGAAAGGAAAAGAAGAAGGGAAGAAAGAAGGCAGGGAGGAAGAGGAAAGGGGGTGGAGGAAGGAAAGAAGGAAGGGAGGAGAGAAGGAGGGAGGGAGGAAGAACAGATGGAAGGAAGGAAAGGAAGGAAGGAAGGAAGGACGGAGGAAGGAAAGAAGGAAGGGAGGAGAGGAGGGAGGGAGGGAGGGAGGAAGGACAGATGGAAGGAAGGAAAGGAAGGAAGGACAGAGGAAATAAGGAACGAGGGAGGGAGAAAGGAAAAGAAGAAGGGAAGAAAGAAGGCAGGGAGGAAGGAAAGGAAGGAAGGAAGGAAGGAAGTAAGGAAGGAAGGATATTTTGAGATATTTACAGAAGTTAATAAAGGGTTAAAGAATCACTACCACTGTAAGCCAGGTTTGACTGTTCCTTCTCTCTTTCTTTCCTTCCTTCCGTCTGTCCTTCCTTCTCACTTTCTTTCCTCCCTTCCTTCTTTAATTCCTCCATCTCCCTTTCTTCCTTCCTTCCATCCTTCCTCCCTTCCTTCCTTCCATCCTTCCTTTCCTTCCTCCCTTCCTTCTTTCCTCCCTCCCTCCCTCCTTCTCTCTTTCTTTCCTACCCCTTCCTCCATCCCCCTTTCTTCCTTCCTTCCATCCTTCCTTTCCTTCCTCCATTCCTTCTTTCCTCCCTCCCTCCCTCCTTCTCTCTTTCTTTCCTACCCCTTCCTCCATCCCCCTTTCTTCCTTCCTTCTGTCCTTCCTTTCCTTTCCTTCCTCCCTTCCTTCTTTCCTCCCTCCCTCCCTCCTACCTTCCTTCCTTCCTTATTTCCTCCATCCTTACTTCCTCCCTCCCTCCTTTCCTTCCTTCTTCATCCCTTCCTTCTTCCTTTCCTTCCTTAACTCGAGGACAACAGGAGGGTTAATAGCGTTTGTAGTTTGATATTCTGCACACATTTGACTCATTTTAACAACAAGCTACAACACGCTAACCAGGAAGTACTCATTTGAGTTTTTCATTTGAGCCGCGTGTGCCAGAGGGAGTCATTCTGGTTTTGGGTTTGGGACTGAAGATCTGGCTCTAAGAGCGTAATAGCAGAATATGCTTTCTTTGGCTGCTCTGGATGCGTGTGTGGTTCCTTCCTGTAATGCAAATCAAAGCCAGGTATCTGCGGTTTCAAGTCATTTTGCTTTTCGGTTAAAGTCACAGGAGGCCAACATTGTAATTTGTGGCATTTATGCAACAGTGTGGTTCGACAAAGTGAAATTTGAACAGAACCACATAACATCAACACATGTTGGGAGGAGATGAGTAGTTCATGGGCCCAGATCAGATCTCTTTTGACTGTTTCTTCTTTCCTTCCTTCCTTCCTTCCTTCCTTCCTTCCTTCTTTCCTTCCTCTTTCTTTAATTTTTCCTTCGTTCTTCCCCTCCTTCCATACTTCTTTCCTCACTTCCTTCCTTCTCTCCTTCCTTCCTTCCTCTTTTCCTCCCTGCCTACTTACCTCTTTCCATCCTTCCCTCCTTCCTTACTCCCTCCTTTCCTTCCTTTCCTTCCATCCATCCATCCATCTTTCCTCCCTCCTTCCCTCCTTACTCCTTTCCTTCCTTACTCCTTTCCTTCCTTCCTTCCTTCCTTCCTTCCTTCCTTCCTTCCTTCCTTCTTTCCTTCCTCTTTCTTTAATTTTTCCTTCGTTCTTCCCCTCCTTCCATACTTCTTTCCTCACTTCCTTCCTTCTCTCCTTCCTTCCTTCCTCTTTTCCTCCCTGCCTACTTACCTCTTTCCTTCCTTCCCTCCTTCCTTACTCCCGCCTTTCCTTCCTTTCCTTCCATCCATCCATCTTTCCTCCCTCCTTCCCTCCTTACTCCTTTCCTTCCTTCCTTCCTTCCTTCCTTCCTTCCTCCTTCCTTCTTTCCTTCCTTCCTTCCTTCCTTCCTCCTTTCCTTCCTTCCCTCCTTCCTTACTCCCTCCTTTCCTTCCTCCCTTCCTCACAGGAGGCCAACATTGTAATTTGTGGCATTTATGCAACAGTGTGGTTTAACAAAGTGAAATTTGAACAGAACCACATAACATCAACACATGTTGTGGAGTAGATGATTACTTCATGGGCCCGAGATCAGTGTGGGAAAACGAGGGATTTCTCTTCAACTCTTCAGGCCAAACCACATTCATATGTTTTTATCATTTTATTTAATTACATTTTTTATCTCCTGCGATCCTGCGTCCTCATAACGGGATATTACATTTTGGGTTTGGATGAGCTTATACTTCATTTTGCTTAACTTTGACCTGTTGTTCTCATTCGTACGCACCTTTTTTCCCGGGTCAAATTGACCCAGTCTGTTTTTACTGTTCCTTGTCTCTTTTTTTCCTTCCTTCCTTCCATCTGTCCTTCCTTCTCACTTTCTTTCCTCCCTTCCTTGTTTAATTCCTCCATCCCCCTTTCTTCCTTCCTTCTGTCCTTCCTTTCCTTCCTCCATTCCTTCTTTCCTCCCTCCCTCCCTCCTTCTCTCTTTCTTTCCTACCCTTTCCTTCCTCCCTTCTTTCTTTCCTCTGTCCTTCTTTCCCTCCTTCCTCCCTTCCTTCCGTCCTCCCTCCCTCCTTTCCTCCTTTCTTCCTTCCTCCCTCATTTCCTTCCTCCCTCCCTCCCTCCTTTCCTCCCTTCTTCCTTCCTCCCCTCCTCCCTCCCTCCTTTCCTCTCTTCTACCTTCCTCCCTTCCTTCCTTCCTCCTTCCCTCCCTCCTTTCCTTCCTTCCTTCCTCCCTTCCTTCCTTAACTCGAGGACCACAGATAATGCTCAGTTATTCCACTCCTACTAGCTCCTACTCATCCTAAAATATATAAGAGAAATTAAAAATGCATAGCAGGAAGTTAAGTCACAATGCTGTCTTGTAATTCACATCATTAAATTTGAGTTTCCCATATGTGGAATAAAGTAAATGTACCTGTGCATGCTGGTGACAGACACGATGTTTAGTGGGCAGAGAGATAAAAGGTCTTGGCTGGTCACATTTACTTATTTAAGATGCCTTGTGAATACTGATTTGTGTGTGTAGGTGTGTGTATATATGTGTGTGTGTGAGTGCCAAAGACTTAGCGCAGATGTGTTTAATGAGTGTATACAACTCTCTCTGTGTGTGTGTGTGTGTGTGTGTGTGCATGTACTCTTGAATTTGTGTCTCTGCCAGTGACTGGTTTTGGAATTGCCCTACAGTGCGTTTCACAGGAAATACAAGTTATAGAGTTTTAGAGAGTTAGAGTAAGAGTTGGATTTGCTGTGTGGCTTTGTGTGTGGGGGTATATGAGAGAGAGAGAGAGAGAGAGAGTATAGTCTGTCTCTCTCTCTCTCTCTCTCTCTCTCTCTCTCTCTCTCTCTCTCTCTCTCTCTCTCTCTCTCTCTCTCTGTGTGTGTGTGTGTGTATTACAGAAAGAAAGAGGCAGACAGAGCAAGCCAGCAAGCGTAGGCTGGTGTGTGCTTAAACTTGAGAGATTTACATGCAAAGCGCTGGTGCTCCTGCATCTTAACTTGGGGAAGTGAAGGTTGAAATGTACTCAGTGCAAATGCGCTTAGGACTGGGCGAGGAAACCAATTTCATTTACAAGTGGGAACTCAAAGTAATGTATTCCTACACTCAACCACACTCCATCTTAAGATGTTTGACTTGTTTTCCTGACTAGAGATTTACACCCCAGAATAACCAGACCACGATATGATAAGTTTATTCATCCGCTGCTATTTGGCTGATGCACCTTCAGACAGAATTAGCTGCTTGTGTGCATATAAACCAATGAATTAAACTGTGAAGTCGCTCTGTGATGATTCAGCTGATAGCAAAATATTCTTCAATATATATATAATTATTTTTTCCCCCCCTATTGAGGCGAACCACTTTGGTTTGGCGTGTTAGGAGCAGTCTCTCTCTCTGCATGTGAAGTACTCTCGTCCTCAGGATTGCTGTAGAGTTATGGAGAGATAAGAGGAGGAGAAGAGGGGGGAGGAAAGAGGGGGAGATGAGGGGAGTGTAACTGGTCCTGTAGAGAGAAAATTAAAGTGAAAAAAAAAAATATATATATATATATCACAGTAATGCACAAGTTCATTTGTTGGACAAGAGCAAATCTGATCCCAATGGAGTCTGAGGTCAATTTTGCAATTTTGCTTCACATTCACGAGGGAACAAGAAGTCTTTTTTAATTTTTTTTATTATAACTTTCAAGAGTCTTTATACTTTTCCGATTAAGGTGAAATGTGCATAGGAAGTTGTAGCTTTAAGTGAGTAGAACAAGTGGATGTGAAAGTTAAAAGAGCAAAGAGAGTTATTCATTTTACTCCTTTGCTCCTCAGTTATCTCTGGTTTTATTATTAATTAGTTTAATAATTCAGTTTTAGATTAATTTAAGTGTTTGGTCACTTAATGTTATAAATGAAAGGGGACTAGAGGTGATATTAAAGAGGTTGTGTATAGATTAAGTATGATAAAGGAATATTAAAAAGCCTTTTTTATCAATAATTCATGACAACAACTTCTCATCACTTCTACTATAACTCAATTGAACATTTACATTCTACATCAATTACAGACTTTTAATAACATTTTACTGTAAAAGGTTCAAATCTGCACTTATGGGAGGTTTCATCAACTTTTTTTATACATGAGGTTGAGAGGAAGTGATGAGTCATTCATGAAGAATAAAAATTAGGGCTGTCAGCGTTAACACACGTTAATCGCGATTAGATTAATGCAATCCATAACACGTTAATTTTTTTTAATCGCATTTTAATGTTGCAAGCCTTTTTGTCCCTTCTACTCCCCCGTAGACGGCTCCTCTAGCTGTAGCGCTATGCTTTGAAGTGGCCTCCTGCAGTAAACCTACCGCGCTGATGGAAAGTAAGAGAGCTACTGGACTTTTGAACGGCTTGTTTAACTTTAAAACACTTCCAGACGCTTCAGTTGACAAGTCAAAAGTAAAATGCAACCTGTGTCAAACGGAGTTTAACTACCACCGGAGTACGTGGAGTTTGAGTTAGCACCTCCACGCTAAACACCCAGGTGCAGCCAAGCCAGCCTCAGCTCCACCACAGGACCATTTTGGAGTGTGGGAGTCGCAGCAGAGCCGTGATTGATTCCCAGTTAAGACACTCTGGTAAGAAATGCTTTACATTATGGGCTTAAAACTGCCTTCAAATGTAAAATAACAGGATTTTAAACATGCAATTCAAAACGCCATTAATCGTGATTAACTATGGAAATTATGCGATTAATCGCGATTTAAAAAAGTAATCGTTTGACAGCCCTAATAAAAATAAAAATATCTTAGCTCCAGGAATACAAAGTTTCGGTGCTGTAGCAGTGTCATTATCAGTAAATAACTCTTTTTTTTTTAAGGTTGGCTGGAGATGTGTTAAAATTTGTATTCATTAAACTTTAATTTTCTAGTTTAACAACAAGCTAATTTGTCTGTCATGGGATTTTTAAATCAATAACACTTTTTAAACCTCCTTGTCTATTTTTCTTCCCTCTCTCCTCTAATGATCATTTTTCTTATTTCCTTCCTGTCTCTTTTTTCTCCTCATCCTCCTCCTCCTCTTTCACCTCTACTCCCCATCCCCTCCCTTTTATCCCTTTTTTTGCTCTCTTCATCCTCTCTCTCCCCTTTCAATCCCCCTCCTCCCTCTCTCTCTCTCTCTCTCTCTCTCTCTCTCTCTCTCTCTCTCTCTCCTCCTCCTCTCTGCTTTGTGCCATGTTGTAGTTGGGATTATGTGCTCAGGCTGCCAGTTATGCTAGGCTTGCCTGCACTGCGCTCTCCCTTGGCCTTCAGTGTATTTACACCAGGAATTGAATAAGTTGGAGAAAAAGGTCTGAAACTATTTCTTATTACCGTGACTCTCCGGAAGGGTAATAAATATGAGGGGATTTGGTCGTCCAATAGGTGTTAGCGGATGTGAAGATTTGGGTGAAGAGGGAAAAATATTGTATTCTTATAAATCCAGCGTGAAATTTTGTTTAACCTTCCTGTTGTCCTCAGGTTAAGGAAGGAAGGACAGGAGGAAGGGAGGAAAGGAGGAAGTAAAGGAGTAAGGAAGGAGGGAGGAAAGGAGGAAGGAAAGGAAAGGAGTAAGGAGGGAGGGAAGGAGGGAGTAAGGAAGGAGGGAAGGAAGGAAAGGAGGGAGGGAGGGAGGAAGGAAGGAACGAAAGGAGTAAGAGGGAAAGGAGGGAAGGAAGGAAAGGAGTAAGGAGGGAGGGAGGAAAGGAGTAAGGAAGGAAGGAAGGGAAGGAGTAAATAGGGAAGGAAGGAGGATGGAAGGAAGGAAAGGAGTAAGGAGGAAGGGAGGAAGGAAAGGAGGGAGTAAGGAATGAGGGAAGGAAGGAAAAGAGTAAGGAGGGAGGGAGGAAAAGAGGAAGGATGGATAGATGGAAGGAAGGAAAGGAGTAAGGAGGAAGGAAGGAAAGGAGGGAATAAGGAAGGAGGGAGGAAAAGAGGAAGGAAGGGAGGAAGCAGGGAGGGAGGGAGGAAAAGAGGAAGGAAGGAAGGAGAGAAGGAAGGAAAGGAGTAAGGCGGAAGGAAAGGAGGGAATGAAGGAAAGGAGTAACGTAGGAGGAAAAGAGGAAGGAAGGAAGGAGAGAAGAAAGGAAGGAAGTGAGGAAAGAAGTATGGAAGGAAGGGAAGAACGAAGGAAAAATTAAAAAAAGAGGGGAAGAAGGAAGGAAAGAAGGACAGAGAGGAAACAGACCCTGAAACTCTCCCCAGTGGGTCTTTTCGGGGGGCTTAATGTGAGACCCATAAATCAGGAGGTGGGATGAACAGATGTGACTCTGCCAGCCTGACTCGGCCGTAGCCGCCGCTGCCGACCTCAGCTAATCTTATTGTCTACACACGGGATCGTATAGCGGATCGAGTAACACACACACACACACACACACACACACACACACACACACACACACACACACACACACACACAGGTGGAGTTAATTGCAGAAAGACAGCGTGAAGTCACTGAAGAGTAATTAATTTTCTCATGTCCCCCGACTTTGTCTTCTTCTCTCTTTTTTTCCCCCCGTGACACACACATGGGTCAATGACGTTATGCAACCCAGTGTCCAGTTGGTGTAACCGGTATTTATCATAAATGATTATATACAGGAAAATAAATATGAACTAAAATGTGGAATAAATATAATCCACTTTCTACAACACAGTTCTGTTTTTTATAATTAATTATATAATTTAATTTGTCAAAACTTATTTAGAAAAAAGTGTTTTTTAGATATGTTGAACTCAATATTGACCAAATGCTTTCAAATTTAAATGTAGAAATAATCCATACTGTCATTTTTTTCATTTGATGCTTTAAAATGAAGTAATTATTATTATTTGATTTGAGAGAATATATTAGGGGATTATGGCAAAAATGTCTAAGTGGTGTAACCATAAAAACTTTGTACCAAATAATTCAACTTGCTTAAAAACAGTAAATAGTCAATAAAACACCAATCAACTAGTTTGGCATGATCTGTTCATTATAACTTTTATATTAAATAAAGCTAATGGAATACTATTGTTCTGAAATATTACATTTAATCTGGGTAACCATGGAGACCAGGACACATTTACAGTCATTATTAGTATAAGTCCACTTAAATACACTGTAGGTGATAAAATATTTAATACTTATCATTCTTTTGTGGTTACACCATTTGACATTTTCAGGAGCATTCAGTCTTACCTTTGGTAAAAAATGGTGCAAATGTCATTTCAAATGATATAAAACCAACAAAAATACTAAATGTACATTTTAACAAACCTGATGCTGCTTTTAAAACTATTTTTTATAATATATTTATGAACTGCTCATCTTGCTAAGCCTTATTATTTATTACTGATCCATATTCATGTAACCACAAGAACACATGAAGAAGAACATGATGGGACTTTTACCCTTCTACTGTAAAGACTTTATTCCATTTAAAAATAAATACGTACTATGAAGCCGGTAATTGATAATGACAGTTATCGTGTGAACGCTGCTGAATGATAAGATCCAGCTCACTTCATCCTGATCATGATTTAACCGCTCTGTGAATGAAAAGTGATCTCCACACAAAGACGTAGCAGCTGTGAGTTATAGAGGATTGAATTTAACGTTGCCTGACATGTGGTGCTGGAGATGTTGAGATTATGGTACAGTAGGACTCGGTGTAACTGAATCACCGTGGCAACGCAGTGGTCTCTCTATTTTTTTGCCAGAAGATAAATTATGATACTAATATACTAGAAACCTTTTATGATATTAAAAAGTGTCTCATTTGTTCATTATAGTCAACAAGCAGGGTTGTGAAGGTTACTATGGAAACGTAATAGAGTACTAGTTACTCTGTTTAAAATGTAATAAGTAATGTAACTATTTCAATGACTTCATCAAAGTAACTTATTACATTTGATGACTTTTCTCATTTTCTAACCAATGTTTTCAGCTGTTACGGTAAATGTTCCCTCCTTCCTTTCTTCCTTCCTTCCTTCCTTCCTTCCTTCCTACCTAAGTCCAGCTGTTAGGGTAAATGTTCCCTTCATCTGTCCTTCGAGAGGAGGGAGGAAGGGAGGTAGGAGGGAGGAAGGAAGAAGGAAGGAAAGGAGGGAGTCACAAGAAAGGAGGAAGGAAGGAGGGAAGGAAGAAGGGAGAAAAGGAAAGAAGGAAGGAAGGAAGGTAGGAAAGAAGGACAGAGGAAAAGAAAGAGAGAGGAGGGAGGGAGGAAAGAAGGAATAAAGAAGGAAAGGAAAAGAGGGAGGAAGAAAGGAAAGGAGGGAGGAAGGAGGGAAGGAAAGAAGGAGGGAAGAAAGGGGTATGGCGGAAGTACAGACGGAAGGAAGGAAGGGAGGACCAGAAGAATAAGACGGGGTCAATTTGACCCAGGAGGACGACACGAGAGTTGAGTTGGAGCCTTGATGACTTGTTGGATACTTACATATTACCCATAATCCTTTGCTCCTGTGCTCATGCTGCCTTTATGCAGTGTGATTGCATGTGAACAGATAGAGGACATAATGATTCTCTGGTGATGTTAAAGTACAGGAAGAAGACGAGACTATCCCTCTGTTTGTTTGCTTTGTTTCTTTTTTATTATAGTCCCACTTAATCCAATCTCCACTTCACATAGCAGCTTCCTGTCATGGGTCACAACGTTTAAAAGAGAGATGATGAGTAAACAGGCCAGCTACTAAAATCATGTTAGTTATTTTTTAATTGTACGAGGCTGAGATTTAACCTTCCTGTCGTCCTCCCGGTTCAAATTGACCCGTCTGTTTTGACTGTTCCTTCGTTCCTACCTTCCTCCTACCTTCCTTCCTTCCTTCTTATGTCCGTCCTTCCTTCCTTCCTTCCCTCCTACCTTCTTCCTTCCTTCGTTTCCTCCCCTCCTTTCCACACTGTAAAAAAAATTACTGTAAAATAACAGTAAATTACTGGCAGCTATAGACGCCAGCAATGTACTGTTATTTTACAGTATCCTTACTGTAATCTAAAAAACAGTTAATTACTGTTAAAAATATTACAGTAATGTACTGTATAGAATTTCAGCTTTACAGTATAATACTGTTGCCCTTATACGGTTATTTTACACTTGCTACTGTAATCTCCTTAAACAGTTTATTACTGTAATATTTATTAAAACTGTTCCTGTACCGTAACGTGATCTTTACGGTGTAACACTGTTGAAATTTTACATTTCAAAATAAAACCCCTGAAATAGAAATGGCTCAGACAAGAGATAACCTTACAACACTCGGCATTTATTGAAATCAGTGCAGTGGTAAACACATTTAGTAACTGTTAAACTCAATGTAATTAAGCCGCACACGTGCTACCGTCTTCTTATGCAGAGGCTAATAAACAAACACACCTGTACGCTAGCTGCAAGTCTCACTCTCAAGACGCGTTCACAGACACTCGGAAAAACCAGCACTTTAACTGAACAGAACAGAATCTGGCTTAAACTCTCAAATGTATAAACACAAAACAGTAACATGTGTCCAGTTCGTTACAATAGATTGCATAACAACAATTATCATGTTCAGGTTCTCAACAAACTGTATACAACTTGCTTACCAAACATAATGTAACCTGCCTTCAGTATCCATCTTCATTAGTTATGATCATGTGCAATAGAACGCAAATGAAAGAACAAACCTAGAACTGCATAACTGAAATACACTGAAGTGAACAGAACTCAATTCTGAGACTTATTACCTTAAAATGACAACATGAACATCTGGTTGCAGTGGGTGAGAGTGAGGTCCTGTGTGTCTCTCGTGGGCTAAAAAAAGCCCCACTCAAAGTCCATGAGTTTTTTAGACGGGTGGCCACTTCATATTTGCTGTCTTTTTTTTTGTTTGACCGGCTTCTCCATTGTCTTGGACATCAGCTTCCCCTAGTTGGCCTTTGTTGATCAATACATTCCAGGCTGTCCTTTGAATAAACTCCAGTGTCTTTGCAGCATGTCTTGGTGTTGAAGTTGAACAGTACAGCAAGCCCTGTGATGAAGCTGGTTGGATGTCTTCACAGATGACATGACTTTCAATGCTGATCATCCAGTGTCCAACTGTGGCTTCAGCACTAGCAACTGATGCAGACAAAAATGATAGTTAATGTCACAAAACAGTATCAAGTATGGTCATCAGGGCCCTATCCAGGTATTTTAAAATACTACAATTTACTTCAGCACACTTGATGACATTTGAACACTCAAAGACTATATCTTCCTTTTTTTACTCTATTACATGAAGTATCATTTATTTCCACAAAAACAACATTGATGAAAGAACTACATCGACAAGATACCACAACAAAACATAAGTTTATTAGACAGATTGACGTTATACTCTAAGCCTTGCTTATGTGACACTTACCAAGCAGTAACAGGTGTGGACTGGCTGGGAGGTTCAGTGACAGTAACACTGGCTGCAGGAGCAGGTATCTGTAAAACATGGTCAATGCATCCAAATTAATTATGAAATTATGCTTACATCACAAGCAAATTTCCCCTCCTTAGTATGACACATCCCACACACATTTTTACATGAAATAACCCCACAACACAACAAATGGTAAAGTAGAGACTACTTCACATATTTGATTAGACGCAACATTTGACCAAGCTAGCTAACATTAACTTGATTTAGTCTGCTGATTTGATCATTAATGCAGTCCCATGGATATGCTAGCTAACATTAGCATGCAACATGCGGTTCACAAAGTAGCTAATGCCAAGCGGTAATTTTGACTAATGTTAATCTTTTGGGGGGGAAAGGCAACCTAAGAAATGAAAATTAAACTTGAGACAAAATGCTGAATTTGATAAAATGCAATTACCTTGTTTAGTAAAGCACCGGAGCAGGGTGGATTACAAGACGGAGAGCAGAGGGTGGTCATCTTCTCGGTCAGTGCAGAGCTGGCTCGGTCAGAGTCAAGTCGAAAATCACCTTCTTAAATTCTTCCTGTTTCTTCCATCTTTCTTGAATATGTTTTTGCCCATTGTATGATTTTCTAAGTTGACTGCGTGCTAAATGAGGTCTGGACCTGAGGCAGCATGTTGCTCACAAGTTGTAGGCGGATTTAAACAAAAAATACTGTATTATACCGTAAAATGACACAGTAGCTTACCGTTAGTATTTTTTTGCAGAAAGGCATCAACATTAACAGTATTTAACTGTATTCATGAAAACGGTACATTACTGTATGAAATTCACTGTATTTTTACAGTAATTTGTTACAGTGCATCCTTCCTTCCTCCCTCCTTCTTTCTTCCTCCCTTCTATCATTCCTCCCTCCTTTCCTTCCTTCTTTCTTACTCCCTTCCATCCTTCCTTTCTCCTTCCCTCCTTCCTTCCTCTTTCCTCCCTCCCTCCTACCTTCCTTCGTCCATCCTTCCTTCCTTCCTTCCGTCCTCCTTCCTCCCTCCTTCCTTCTTTCCTCCCTCCCTCCTACCTTCCTTTGTCTGTCCCTTCCTACCTTCCTCCCTCCCTCCCTCCTTTCCTTCCTCCTTCCTCCCTTCCATCATTCCTTCCTCCCTCCTTTCCTTCCTTGACTCGAGGACAACAGGAGGGTTAAATACTGAGGATTCTGTATTTTGTATTATTGCAAATTTCCCCATTGTGGGACTAATAAAGAATATCTTACCTTATCTTATTTGCTTTGCTCTAAAATAAAATAAAATAAAAACCCATAAAGCTGCATCACACTGCAGCAAATTAGATTCAGACAGCAGCAGCAGACCTGGAGCACATTATTGTGGATGCAACAGAGGAGGCAGATTGGGAGGAAACAGAGGACTTGGCAGACAACAGGTGGACATCACTCTTCATGTGGCAGCAGCCAAATTAAGGTTGTAAATGCAGAGAGAGAGAGAGAGAGAGAGAGAGAGAGAGAGAGAGAGAGAGAGAGAGAGAGAGAGAGAGAGAGAGAGAGAGAGAGAGAGAGAGGGAGAGGGAGAGGGAGAGAGAGAAAGAGGGAGAGAAAGAGGGAGAGAGAGAGCACAGGTTTAGAAAGAAGTGAGTGAGAGAAGAATCCCATGAAGCGAGGCAGTGTCCGCTATGACCTCCCGCCAAACCCCTCGCTGTTCCAATTGTCAACGTATTTGATTGGTCTTGGAGAGAAAGAAGCAAATTAGAGAAGCTTCCTTCCTTCCTTCCTTCCTTCCTTCCTCCCTCCCTTCCTTCCTTCCTTCTTTTGTTCCATTCCAGTCCCTTTTCCCTTCCTTCCTTCCTTCCTTCCTTCCACCTGTCCTTCTTTCCTACCTTCTCTCTTTCTTCCTTCCATCTTTCCTTCCTCCCCTAACTTCCTTCCTTCCTCCCTCCCTTCCTTCCTTCCTTCCTTTTGTTCCATTCCAGTCCCTTTTCCCTTCCTTCCTTCCTTTCATCTGCCCTCCTTTCCTACCTTTCTCCCTTTCTTCCTTCCATCTTTCCTGCCCATCTTCTTGTCCTTCCTTCCTTCCTTCCTGCCTTTGTATATTGGTTGTATGTGACCCTTGAACGCGCACACTGAGAGAGAGAGAGAGAGAGAGAGAGAGAGAGAGAGAGAGAGAGGAGAGAGAGAGAGAGAGAGAGAGAGAGAGAGAGAGTGAGAGAGAGACGAGAGAGAGAGAGAGAGAGAGAGAGAGAGAGAGAGAGAGAGAGAGATTGAAGGTTTAGAAAGAAGTGAATGAGAGAAGAATCCCATGAAGCGAGGCAGTGTCCGCTATGACCTCCCGCCAAACCTCACCGCTGTTCCAATTGTCAACGTATTTGATTGGTCTTGGAGAGAAAGAAGCAAATTAGAGAAGCTCTCTGCAGGGAGGATTAGACACCAAGCTGAGAGAGGACTGCAGGTACAGACGTTTTATTTTGGTTCATATGTAACTCGACATGTGACGTGGAGTCAGTATTTTATTTTTTGGGGGGAAACTTTCATACGTCGTCTTTTAATGAGATACAGGTTGATCTCAGTCCGAGCGTTCATATCAGAGTTCCTGAGACTTTTATATCACTCTAGATCAAGAGGTCAAACATCGGCCTGTGGGCCAGAACTGGCCCGCCGAAAGGGTCCAATCTGGCCCACTTTCCTTCCTTCCTTCCTTTCTTCCTTCATTTCATCTGTCCTTTCATCTGTCCTTTCATCTGTCCTTTCTTCCTTCCATCTTTCCTGCCCATCTCTGGTCATTAATTTCTTCCTTCCTTCCTTCATTTCATCATTCCTTCCCTTCCTTCCTTCCTTCCTTCCTTCCTTCCTTCCTTCCTTCCTTCCTTCCTTTCTTCCTTCCATCTTTCATGCCTGTCATGCCTGTCTTCTTGTTCCTTCCTTCCTTTTGTTCCATTCCAGACCCTTTCCCTTCTTTCCATCTGTCCTTCCTTCCTTTATTTCTCCCATCTTTCCTGTCTGTCTTCTTGTCCTTCCTTCCTTCCTTCCTTCCTTCCTTCTTTCCTTCCTTCCTTCCTTCCTTCCTTCCTTCCTTCCTTCCTTCCTGTCTCCCTTCCTCCTTCCTTCCTCCCATCTTTTTTACTAGGTTATATGTGACCCTTGAACGCCCCCCCTTTGCTCTCCATCATTTAACATGAGGACAAACACTGAAGCCCTCAGAAGTATTTAGGGTGTCACCTCCGTCCCATCCAAACTTCAGTCTTCTTATAATAACCAATCTGTGTTTGAAAGCATATAGAAACAAATGACCTAACGGAGCCATAAAAAAGCCATAATTAGAACATTTGGCTCTCTTTCTCCTCGGTCCTCGTCCTCGTTATCATCTGCTCACAAATTTTCTGGCTTCCACTGAACATCAGCCTGTAAATGAGAACCTAAATGCTTTATTTGACACCTACGTTATTGTTCTTTTGTGGATGCGGGTCAGTTCAGGATCTTGACCGCTTCACACTGGAATCTGATAATGGCCATATTTTAACAACTAATGTAAAAAAATAAAACTAATAATAAAACATTGGATTTGGCAGTAAATCCAAATTGAGCACTAAGGCTTGAATCTTCATGCAGCTGTTTTATGCAAAATATTTTAATTTGCACAAAAGTCAAACTCATTTTCATTCAATTTAATCTCACGTGGGCTGGATCATTAAAAAGATGGATGGAAGGAAGGAAGGCAGGTAGGAAGGAAAGAAGGAAGGGAGGAAGGACAGATAGAAGGAAGAAAGGAAGGAAAAGAAGTAGGAGAAGGAAGAGTAGACAGGAATGAAAGACGGAAGGAATAAAGGAAGGAAGGAAAAGAAGGAGGAGAAGGAAAAGAAGGAGGAGAAGGAAGAGTAGACAGGAATGAAAGACGGAAGGAATAAAGGAAGGAAGGAAAAGAAGGAGGAGAAGGAAGAGTAGACAGGAATGAAAGACGGAAGGAATAAAGGAAGGAAGGAAAAGAAGGAGGAGAAGGAAGAGTAGACAGGAATGAAAGGCAGAAGGAAGGAAGGAAGGAAGAAAAAGAAGACATGAAAGAAGGAAGGAAGAAATGACAGATGGAAGGAAAGAAGGAAGGAAGAAAAAGAAGACAGAAAGGAAGGAAGGGAAGATGTAAGGAAGGGAGGAATAAGTTAAGTGGGGCGGATCAGACCCCTCGGCGGGCCGGATCTGGCCCACGGGCCGCATGTTTGACATCCCTGGCCTATATGATAAAATTGAAATGTAAAGCTGGTGTACTGATGAAGATAAGAGTGATATAAAATAGGTTTTTGAATCAAAAATGTCATGATTAGTCATTTTCTCCACAGTTTACATCAAGCCACATAAATAAGCTTCATCTTCTTCTTCTCTTTCTATTTTCTGGTAGTGTAGATGCAGTGTTGGTATGTTGCTGCCCCAAAATTGCTCCGTGTGCTCGCTCTATGACAGAGGTGTCAAACTCATTTTCTTTCAAAGGCCACATACAGACCAATTAGATCTCATGTGGGCCGGATCATTAAAAAGATGGAAGGAAGGAAGGAAGAAGAAAAAGACAGACAAAAGGAAGGAGGGAAGGGAGAAAAGACAGATCGTGAAGGATGGACAGACAGACGGAAGGAAGGAAAGAAGGAAGAAAGGGGGGAAGGACAGAAGGAAGAAAGGAATGAATGAAAAGGAAGGACGGAACGACAGAGGGAAGGAAGGTAGGGAGGAAGGAAGGTAGGAAGAAAGGAAAAAAGGAAGGGAGGGAGGGAGGAAGGACAGATGGAAGGAAGGAAAAAAAGGAAGGTAGGGAGGAAGGACAGATGGAAGGAAGGAAAAGAACACAGGAAGTAAAGTGGGCCGGATTGCACCCCTCGGCGGGCCGGTTCTGGCCCACGGGCCTCATGTTTGACACCCCTGCTCTATGAGAAACAAAGGAATGGTTTGTAGTCACACTGCAGGAAACAAAGGAATGAAAGAGAATGAAACAAGTAAAGCGTTGTATATGCCGTGCTGTAAACTCTAGGTTTGCTTTTTTTATTTGAAGTATTGAAGTATTGATTGGAGCACACATTGGTTTGTAGAAAGTTAGTTTTTCGGATAACATTTGTGTAAAAAAATCTTCCTTCCTTCCTTCCTTCCTTCCTTCTTTCCTTCCTTCCTCCCTTACTTCCTTCCTTCCTCCCTCCCTTCCTTCCTTCCTTCCTTCCTCCCTCCCTTCCTTCCTTCCTTCCTTCCTTCCACCTGTCCTTCTTCCTTTCTCCCTTCCTTCCGTCCTTCCTTCCTTCCTTCCTTCCTTCCTTCCTTCCTTCCTTTCATCTGTCCTTCTTTCCTACCTTCCTTCCTTCCTCATGGTCCATTCCAGTCCCCTTTCCCTGCCTTCCTTACTTCCTTCCTTTCATCTGTCCTTCTTTCCTACCTTCCTCCCTTTCTTCCTTCCATCTTTCTTGCCTGTCTTCTTTTCCTTCCTTCCTTCCTTCCTTCCTTTCATCTGTCCTTCTTTCCTACCTTCCTCCCTTTCTTCCTTCCATCTTTCTTACCTGTCTTCTTACCTGTCTTCTTTTCCTTCCTTCCTTTGTATGTTGGTTGTATGTGACCCCTGCTCTATGAGAAACAAAGGAATTAAAAAGAATGAAACAACCATGCTGTAAACTCTAGGTTTGCTTTTTTTAATTTGAAGTATTGAAGTATTGATTGGAGCACACATTGCTTTGTAGAAAGTTAGTTTTTCGGATAACATTTGTGTAAAAAAATGACATTATATCCAGAAGCCATTGTCTCCCATTCTCTCCTCTGCAGTCAACACTGATGTTCACGTTCAATAAGTTCTTTTGTGTAGACGTATTGCTCAATTTGAAGTATGCAGAGGTTTATTTTAACTGTGATTTTACTCTTTTTTTTTCTTCTTCTTCTTCTTCTTTGCTGTTACCACTACAGAGGACATTGATTGATGCTTTGATTTACTTCTCCATGGACTCATTTCCCTCTGAGTCCATTGATTTCAATCACCTTTCCTATACATGCTCAGATTTCCCTTTTCTCTTCCTTTTAAAAGGGAAAACATCATTATCATGTTACTTGTTTAAAGATATTTCTGATTGTATCCCGATGGGACTCACACAGAGAGAGAGAGAGAGAGAGTCAGCTGTGTCGGGATGATTCAGCTCCTGTTGCTCTTAAGCTGAATTGTGATGCCGGTGCAGATATTGAATGTGAGAGGACTCTGTCTGTGAAAATGAAGTTAAAAGCAACAGATTGAGGCTGGGAGTGTGTTATTGCTTTGTTGCTTGCCACAACTGGCCCACGGAGGGGTCCAATCTGGCCCATTTTCCTTCCTTCCTTCCCTACTTTCATCTGTCCTTCCTCCCTTTCTTCCTTCCTTCTTTTTTCCTTTCCTTTTGTTCCATTCCAGTCCCTTTTCCCTTCCTTCCTTCCTTCCTTCCTTCCTTCCTTCCATCTGTTCTTTCTTGTCTTCTCTTCCTTCCTTCCTTCCTTCCTTCCATCTGTCTTTCATTTCTTCCTTCCTTCCTACCTTCCTCCTTTTCTTCCTTCCATCTTTCTTACCTGTCTTCTTTTCCTTCCTTCCTTCCTTTTGTTCCATTCCAGTCCCTTTTCCTTCCTTCCTTTATTTCTCCCATCTTTCCTGTCTGTCTTCCCTTCCTTCTTTCCTTCCTTCCTTCCTTCCTTCCTTCCTTCCTCCCTCCCTCCCTCCCTAAACATCATCGAAAACATCATTATCATGTTACTTGTTAAAGATATTTCTGATTGTATCCCGATGGGACTCACAGAGAGAGAGAGAGAGAGAGAGAGAGAGAGAGAGAGAGAGAGAGTCAGCTGTGTCGGGACGATTCAGCTCCTGTTGCTCTTAAGCTGAATTGTGATGCCGGTGCAGATATTGAATGTGAGAGGACTCTGTCTGTGAAAATGAAGTTAAAAGCAACAGATTGAGGCTGGGAGTGTGTTATTGCTTTGTTGCTTGCCTCTCACCAGCGTAATCTGTTTAGGCGCTGACACCTGATCTAATCAGCTGTCTGATAGACGGACGGAGAGAAGCACATTTATGCCTGTGTAAGGAAAGCAGGGAGAGTAAAGAATAAAATAACATGCAATCTAAAAAGGTAGATTCAAACACATAAAACAAACAAACTTGGATTCACAGACACATAAATGTGAACGCAGGCACTCACATGCACTATTACGTGCACATCGCCCCCATTCAAAATGTCAGTTTGAGTTCGAATTGATGTGGATCCCCCCAAAGGCGCCGTGGCAGGAATAATTTGTGTACATTATATCAGCTGCTCGCAGGTAAAGAGGCTATGCAGTGTTTGTTTATTACTATTTGTCCTCTCCTGCCAGGAAAAATACTTCACAGTCGTTTCTGTGTGGGTGACTTTTTTTCTCCTTTTAAAGGAAAGAGAAGGAACACATCTGGGAAGTGTTCGCCATGGTAACCACCGCTAAGATCCAGATTTCATTAGCATATACATGTGCGAGGTGGAACAGACTAAAACAAGTTGGATATAAATGTCATCGGACACAGGAAGCTCGTTTACTCCCTGCTGAGACTTTAGGCCGTGGATAATAACACACAGACTGTATAAAAGAAATGGATGTAACATCCGTGACGTCACCCATTGGTTTGTGGACTGCTGCTCGGAAGCCAATAGTTTCCAATCTAGGCAGCGCCATCTTGAAAATTTGAGGTGCATGCTGGGAAAAATAAAAACACGGATTCTACTTATATGGGCATGAGGCGGGGCCGTGGGCGGAGCGGGGAGGTTGCTATGGTTGCGAGGGCTGGATCTCGAGGACATTGGGCAATCAACCTGTCAATCAGGACGTAGCCACACCCTAATGCATACCCTGCTTTATCGTCACATATAAAATCAGGGAGGCCAAAATGTCCCAAATGAACATCATACTGCATTGAAGAAGGCTTTAAACTAGCGATTGAGACCATAAACACATTTTGAAAACGTTTACTGAGGTTAGAAATCAAGTGAGAAGTTGGTGAATTCTCCATTGACTTGTATAGAGACGGTCGCCCCCTGGTGGCCTTTTGATAGAATGCAGTTCTAAGTTACTTCCGCGTTGGCCTCATTTCAGAGGACCAGAACTCCCCGCCTGGAAAGAAACACATCTGGGAAGTGGTCGCCATGGTAACGCCGCTAATATCCATATTTCATTAGCATATACATGTGTGAGGTGGAACAGACTAAAACAAGGTTGGATATAAATGTCATCGGACACAGGAAGGATTTTACTGTGACACAGGAAGCTCGTTTACTCCCTGCTGAGACCTTAGGCCGTGGTTAATAACCATGGCAACGTCACCAGTATAAACCTACACTGCTGGTTATAGTTACATAATTTCATCTGGTGCAATTATTTGCCTGAGTCACTGTGACTCAGAGAGAATCACAGCACTGTGTAATAGTTTCTCTAGAAGAAGCTTTGTGACATTTAAGTGATGACACATGGCGCCTTTATCCTTCCTGTCGTCCTCCCGGGTCAAATTGACCCCGTCTGTTTTGACTGTTCCTTCTTTCCTCCCTTCCTTCCTTCCCTCTGTCTGTCCTTCCTCTTCCCTCCTTCCTCCCTCCCTGTTTTCTCCTTCCTTCCTGCCTTCCTTCCTTCCTTCCTCCCTCAATTCCTCCTTTCTTTCTTCTCTTTTTCCTCCCTACCTCTTTTCCTTTCTCCGTCCCTCCTTCCTTCTTTCCTTCCTTCCTTCCTTCCTTCCTTCCTTCTGTCTGTCCTTCCTCCCTCCCTCTTTCCTCCTCCCTTCCTTCCTTCCTTCCTTCCTCCCTCCCTCAATTCCTCCTTTCTTTCTTCTCTCCTTCCTTCCTTCCTTCCTTCCTCCCTCCATTCCTTCCTTCCTTCCTTCCTTCTTTCCTTGCCTCCCTTCTGTCCTCAATCGACCTCAAACTGGTCTCCACTCCACACACACACAGACACACACACACACACACACACACACACACACACACACACACACACACACACACACAAAGCGGGCAATACTCTTGATCTGATTGTGACTCGGAACTGCTCCACAGCAAATCAGATTGCCCCCCCCCCTCTCCCCTCCACATCTGTTAGACCACTTCTTTATTCAATTCTCCGTCCCCCCTTTACTGGAACATCCTCATATTCCTCTACAAATGATCTCCTTCCGCCCAAAATCATCCGGTCCCTTATCCCGACTCGGCTTTCCAAAAAGGTCATGCCTTCTCAATATCAATTCCTCAATTCCTCATTTCTGGTCCTCGCTAGCCTTCCATCATCCTAACCAAGGGTCCTTCAATCCCTCCTTCCTTCCTCCCTCCTTTCCTTTCTTCCTCTTTCCTTCCTTCTTCCTTCCATCCTTCCTTCCTCCCTTCCATCCCTGCTTCCTTCCTCCCTCCTTTCCTTTCTTCCTCCTTTCCTTCCTTCTTCCTTCATCCTTCCTTCCTCCCTCCTTTCCTTTCTTCCTCCTTTCCTTCCTTCTTCCTCCCTTCAATCCCTCCTTCCTTCCTCCCTCCTTTCCTTTCTTCCTTCCTTCCTTCCTTCCACCCCTCCTTACTTCCTCCTTTCCTTCCTTCTTCCTTCCTTCCTTCCATCCTTCCTTCTCTCCTTTCCTTCCTTCTTCCTCCCTTCCACCCCTCCTTCCTTCCTTCTTCCCTCCCTCCTTCCTTCCTCCCTCCTTTCCTCCCTTCCTCCTTTCCTCCCTTCCTACCTTCCTCCCTTCCTTCCTTCCTTGACTCGAGGACAACAGGAGGGTTAAACTGGTATTGGAGCTGAATTAGAGACCCTTTAGGCACCATTTAGGTGATTTGCAGGTCTAGACATCTTAGTTAAACTCGTCTTCTTCGTGCATTTAACAGCGATCTTGGTTTCAACATGATTTCAGTGACTCTATTTCTCTGTCCAGTAAAGATGTGCTTCACACAGACACTAAACTCTGGTATAAGTAGTCCAGACATCAACCAAATATAGCCACGTTTTAATTTAGACACCTAAGCATATTTTGACCTGCACATTAATCTTAGTAGCTGTCTTGTAGAAGCTGTAATCCTACTTTGGAAATCACCTTCACAGCAGTATCTACTCTTTCAATTTCCTGTTGGTCCTATAATACATTATAATACAATTTTCTAACCATTTAACTCACATTTTACTAAACTTGTACCGTTGTTGTCATGCACAGTTTGTGTGGCAACAAAATAAGTGACAACGGCTCACTGGAAGGATTCAGTTTGCCAATCCCCTTCTGATCACAGATAGGCTCAGACGTTGATTAATTACTAATCATTAAGTCGAGCGAGGCGGCTCCTTTGTATGAAAATGGTATTGCTATATTTTCCACTGATAGTAAATCCTGAGTCATTAATCATTCATTGATAATGTAGTAAAATCCTGCCAGAATTAGCATTTGTCCTTCTTCCTGCAGAGCGGTGCGTTATCCCCCCCCCCCCCCCCCCCACATCCCAGAGACTAATGTCATGGACATCACCATGTCAGCACTTCTGGATGTTTCCTGGATGGAGAAATTAACTGCAGCTTTATGTATTTGATATTCTGCCCGTCGCCAATTGTGTTGTGGAGTAAGGTTGTTATTTTCCAGGTGAATCTATCTCAGACTCTGTCAGAGTCCTTTGATCATGACAGGAAGTAACTAATTACACTATTTAAGTCGTTTAGTACTATTACAATCAGGAGTATGAAAGAAATCTCCTGATTCTGGTCTGTAATCACTTCCTATGGAGTTAAATCTGTTGTTGTAATCACCTAATGTTTTAAGGTGCTTTCAGACAAAGGCAGTAAATGTTGCTACTCTGTCAGTGATCACCATGGTTACAGGTCTGCTGTGTACACACTAAACCTCTCTGTGGTTCATCCTTTAACCCTCCTGTTGTCCTCGAGTCAAGGAAGGAAGGAAAAGAGGAAGGAAGAAGGAAGGAAAGGAGGGAGGAAGGGAGGAAAGGAAAGGAAATGAAAGAAGGAAGGAAAGGAGGGAGGAAGAAAGGAGGGAGGAAAGGAGCGGGAAGGAAGGAAAGGAAATTAAATAAGGAAGGAAAGGAGGGAGGAAGAAAGCAGGAAGGAAAGGAGGGAGGAAGGAAGATAGGAAAGAAGGACAGGAAAGAAAGAGAGAAGGAGGAAGGAATAAGGAAGGAAAGGAGGGAAGGAAGTAAGGAGGGAGGAAAGGAAATGAAAGAAGGAAGGAAAGGAGGGAGGGAGGAAGAAAGAAGGAAGAAAAGGAGGGAGGAAGGAAGGGAGGAATGGAAAGAAGGAAGGAAAGGAGGGAGGAAGGAAGGAAGAAAGAAGGAAGGAAAGGAGGGAGGAAGGAAGGAGGGAGGAAAGGAGGGGGAAGGAAGGAAAGGAAATTAAAGAAGGAAGGAAAGGAGGGAGGAAGAAAGAAGAAAGGAAAGAAGGGAGGAAGGAAGGAAGGAGGAAAGGAGGGGGAAGGAAGGAAAGGAAATTAAATAAGGAAGGAAAGGAGGGAGGAAGAAAGAAGGAAGGAAAGGAGGGAGGAAAGAAAGGAAGGAAGGTAGGAAAGAAGGACAGGAAAGAAAGAGAGAAGGAGGAAGGAATAAGGAAGGAAAAGAGGGAAGGAAGTAAAGAGGGAGGAAAGGAAATGAAAGAAGGAAGGAAAGGAGGGAGGAAGGAAGAAGGAAGGAAAGGAGGGAAGGAAGGAAGGAAGGAAAGGAAATGAAAGAAGGAAGGAAAGGAGGGAGGGAGGAAGAAAGAAGGAAGAAAAAGGAGGGAGGAAGGAAGGGAGGAAAGGAAAGAAGGAAGGAAAGGAGGGAGGAAAGGAAAGAAGGAAGGAAGGAAGGCAGGAAAGAAGGACAGAGGAAAGAAAGAGAGAAGGGTTAGGGTTGGGGACAGCTTTATGTATTTGATATTCTGCTCGTCGCCGGTCGTGTTTTGGAGTAAGGTTGTAATTTTCCAGGTGAATCTATCTCGGAGGTCTTGGCACAGAGATGTCATTTTGAACCGGTTTAATTCAGGGAATGAAGGAAATTAAGGCATCAGTACAGAATAATGTCTTTTTTTTTTCTCATTGAATTTTTGCTATTGCAGTTTTTTTACTTTGAGTCCTAATGATATCTATTTGGCACCCATAGCCGACATAAATATATGCTCACACAATTCATCTCATTTCATTTTTTTTTTTTTGATGGAAGATGGAATTACAGCACTCAGAGATGCAGACATTCACTTTTTTCATCACATTTTCATTTGTAATTCAGATGAATTTGGATATGGAAAGAATCCAATCAGGAAATTCATTTCTACGAGAATCAATCCATTTATTCATAGCAACCTTTTTTTTTTTTTTTTTTTTTTTTTTTTTTGTATTTGGCACACCGACATGACTTGTGTACTTTTTGTCTTTGAGTTAGCTTGTCCATTTTTTTCCTTCTTCCTTCCTCCCTTCCTCCCTCCTTTCCTTCCTTCCTTCCTTCCTTCCTTCCTCCCTCCTTTCCTTCCTTATGCCGTCCTCCCTTCCTTCTTTCCTCCCTCCCTCCTTCTCTCTTTCTTTCCTCTGTCCTTCCTTCCTTCCTTCCTTCCTTCCTTCTTTCTTTCCTTTCCTCCCTTCTCCCTTCCCTCCTTCCTTCCTCCCTCCCTTTCCTTCCTTCTTCCTTCTTTCCTTTCCTTTCCTTTCCTTTCCTGTCCTGTCCTTTCCCTTTCCTTTCCTTTCCTTTCCTTTCCTTTCCTCCCTTCCTCCCTGCTCCCTTCCTTCCTCCCTCCTTTCCTTCCTTCCTCCTTCCTTCCTCAATCAATCCATATATTCATAGCAATCTTTTTTTTTTCTTTTTTATTTGGCACACCGACATGACTTGTGTACTTTTTGTCTTTGAGTTAGGTTGTCCATTTTTTTTCCTTCTTCCTTCCTCCCTTCCTCCCTCCTTTCCTTCCTTCCTTCTTTCCTTTCCTTTCCTCCCTTCCTGCCTCCTTTCCTTCCTTCCCTGGTCCAAATATCCTTCATCAGTTTAGCATTTAACCCTCGTGTCTTCCTCCCGGGTCAAATTGACCCCATCTTATTCTTCTTTCCTCCCTTCCTTCCTTCCATCTGTACTTCCTCCATCCCCCATTCTTCCCTCCTTCTTTCCTTCCCTCCTTCCTCCCTCCTTCCTCCCTCCTTTCCTTCCTTCTTCCTTCTTTCCTTTCCTCCCTCCCTTCCTTCCTTCCTTCCTCCCTCCTTTCCTTCCTTATTCCTTCCTCCCTTCCTTATTTCCTCCCTCCCTCCTTCTCTCTTTCTTTCCTCTGAGCTTCTTTCCTAACTTCCTTCCTTCCTTCTTTCCTCTCCTCCCTTCTTCCTTCCTTCCTTCTTTCCTCTCCTCCCTTCTTCCTTCCCTCCTTTCCTTCCTCCCTCCTTTCCTTCCTTCTTTCCTTTCCTTTCCTCCCTTCCTCCCTCCTTTCCCACCTTCCTTCCTTCCTCCTTCCTCCCTCCTTCCTCCCTCCTTTCCTTCCTTCTTCCTTCTTTCCTTACCTCCCTTCTCCCTTCCCTCCTTCCTTCCTCCCTCCTTTCCTTCCTTCCTTCCTTCCTTCCTTCCTTCCTTCCTTCCAAATCTTTTTCCGGCCTGGTGGCAAAACAACTTTCCCAGTTTGGTCCAGACATCCGAGCCATTCCCTATCTCTCTTCCTCTTATCAGACCAGTCATCTCCTCAAGAAATAGTTCATGTCTGTTGCTCCCCCCCTGAATTACATTCCCATCTCGCCTATCTCTACCCCCCCCCCCCTCAACTTGCTGCACTTGGCTCTTATCGTTAAGTAGAAATAAATCCTTTCTACATCTCTCCTCAGCCTCGTATTTCCTCTGCTTGCACTCGTCTGTCATACGAGATCATGCGAGGGTCAGAGCAGGACTTTTGTCAGAGTCCTTTGAACATGACAGGAAGTAACTAATTACACTATTTAAGTCGTTTAGTATTATTACAATCAGGAGTATGAAAGAAAACTCCTAATTCTGGTCTGTAATCACTTCCTATGGAGTTAAATGTGTTGTTGTAATCACCTAATGTTTTAAGTAAATGTTGCTACTCTGTGAGTGATCACCATGGTTACAGGTCTGCTGCGTACACACCGAACCTCTCTGTGGTTCAGGAGCTGCATCCCTTTAACCCTCCTGTTGTCCTCGAGTCAAAGGAGGGAGGAAAGGAGGGAGGGAGGGAGGAAGGAAGGAAGGAAGGAAAGGAGGAAGGAAGGAAGGAAAGGAGGGAGGAAGGAAGGAAAGATGGGGGGAAGGGAGGGAGGAAGGAAAGAAGGAAGGAAAGGAGGGAGGAAGGAAGGAAGGAAGATTGGAAGTGATCCGGATCTCGTTCACCCTTCCTTCCTTCCTTCCTTCCCTCCTTCCTTCCTTCCTTCCTTCCTTCCTTCCTTCCTTCCTTCCATCTTTCCTTTCTGTCTTCCTTCCTTCCTTCCTTCCTTCCTTTCTTCCTTCCATCGTTTCTTCTTGTCTTCTCTTCCTTCTTTCCTTCCTTCCTTCCTTCCTTCCTTCCTTCCTTCCTTCCTTCCTTCCTTCCTTCCTTTCTTCCTTCCATCGTTTCTTCTTGTCTTCTCTTCCATCTTTCCATTTGTCCTTCCTTCCTTCCTTCCTTCCTTCCTTCCTTCCTTCCTTCCTTTCTTCCTTCCATCGTTTCTTCTTGTCTTCTCTTCCTTCTTTCCATTTGTCCTTCCTTCCTTCCTTCCTTCCTTCCTTCCTTCCTGCAACATCTCTGCAGTATATTTTAATGCAGCGCTTTGTTCACTTGAGAAAACCTGTGAACGTAATCAAGGCGGCAATTGCATTTTGCCAACACGACGTAATTTAAGAAAACAACAATGTCATTTCTAGGAGATTGCTCTACACGTCTAGACTGAGTCGCTATTACCTCATGTCGCTCACAGGGACTATTTTATCTCTTGTTTTATCCACATAAGGTTGCATCGAAGTCTTCTTACATACACACATTTACATACTGAAATCAAGATGTATAAGAGGGATTAGTTAGTTTCATAAAATAATACATTTTAATTTTTGTCCTCGCGTACAGAATTCAATAATGAATCATTTTGATTTACTGCGTCTTGTTCTCACTGGCAGGTTTTCTGTCTCCTTTATGAACCTAAATACTCTTCAAATTGGAATTGAATGGCTCCAATTTATAAGAAAGGATCAAAAACTGCTATAATCCCTTTCTGTCCTCTGTCCTTCTTTCCTCCCTTCCTTCTTTCCTTTCCTCCCTTCTTCCTTCCCTCCTTCCTTCCTCCCTCCTTTCCTTTCTTCTTCCTTCTTTGCTTTCCTTTCCTTCCTTCCTTCCTTCCTTCCTTCTTTCCTCCCTCCCTCCTTCTCTCTTTCTGTCCTCTGTCCTTCTTTCCTACCTTCCTTCCTTCCTCCCTCCCTTCCTTTCTTCTTCCTTCTTTGCTTTCCTTTCCTCCCTTCCTTCCTCCCTTCCTTCCTTCCTCCCTCCTCCCTTCCTCCCTCCTTTCCTTCCGTCTTCCTTCCTCCCTTCCACCCTCCTTTCCTTCCGTCTTCCTTCCTCCCTTCCTCCCTCCTTTCCTTCCTTCTTTCCTTTCCTTTCCTTTCCTTTCCTTTCCTCCCTTCCTCCTCAAATTGGAATTGAATGGGTCCAATTTATAAGAAAGGATCAAAAACTTCCTATAAAAGTATAAAGACCACAATCCTCTTCTTTTCTTCTTTTCTCTACTCTGTGTTTTTCTCATTTCTTTTTTCACTCCCTTAACATCTTACTACCCCCCCCCCCCTCTCCTCTCTCCTCCCTCCTCCTCCTCCTCCTGCCAGTCTCTCTTCCTCACTACACTACTTTCTTTTTCGAAACTTCACTTAGCCCACATCCCTCGCTTTCACCCTCAGGCTCTGATTCAGTCCTATTTGAACATTGATTTTCCAAAGAGCTATCAAAGTTGTCAAGGCTAGGCAGAAGTGCTCTTGCCAGACACAAGTTATGAACGTTATTAAGAAGATGCTTCGGGAAGGAAGGAGGCGCCAAGAATAAGAGGGATGATATAAGACACTGTACACACACATAAATGTATTTGCTCGTTTAGCTTTGGTTTGTGTGTGTTCTTGTGCTGCGGTTAACGATTATCTTCACTCTCAGTTAATTGTTTAGTCTATAAAATGTCCGACTAACAATTCAAAAAGCTAAAGATGTTCAATTAAGAATAATATGAAAGATAGAAAGCAGCAGAATGTGTAGAGTGGATAATTGACTCATCAGTTCAAGATTAACCTTCCTGTTGTCCTCGTGTCAAGGAAGGAAGGAAGGAAGGAAGAAGGAAGGACGGAAAGGAAAAGAAAAGAAAGGAAGGGGGGTAGGAAAGGGAGGAAGGACGGAGGAAAGAAGGAAAGAAAGACAGAAGGAGGTAAGGAGGGAGAAAGGAAAAGAGGAAAGAAAGACAGAGAGAAGGAAGGAAGGGAGGATGGAAGGGGGATGGAGGAAGGATGGGAGGAAAGAAAGAGAGGAGGAGGGAAGGAGGGAGAAAGGAAAAGAGGAAGGAAGGAAGGTAGGGGGGAGGAAAGATAGAGAGAAGGAAGGAAGGACAGAGGAAAGGAAAGGAAAAAAGGAAGGGAGGTAGGATAGAAAGGAAGGAAGGGAGGTAGGAAAGGAAGGAAGGAAGGACGGAGGAAAGAAGTAAGGAAGGAAATTAGGGGGGAGGAAAGAAGGAAAGAAAGAGAGGAGGAGGGAGAAAGGAAAAGAGGAAGGAAGGAAAGTAGGGGGGAGTAAAGAAAGAAAGAAGGAAGGGAGAAAGGTAGGGGGAGGAAAGGAAGGAAGGGAGGAAAGAAAGAGAGAAAGAGGGAGGGAGGAAGGACAGACAGAAGGAAGTAAGGGAGGAAAGAAGGAACAGTCAAAACCGACGGGTCAATTTGACCCGGGAGGACGACACAAAGGTTAAATAATTATTTTCATATGTGTACCTAAATATCCTTCAGGTGGATAAAACATTTAATATTTATCATTCTTTTGAGGTTACACCATTTGACATTTTCAGGAGCATTCAGTCTTACTGTTGGTTTAAAAAAAATGGTGCAAATGTCATTTCAAATATACATTTTAACGAACCTGATGCTGCTTTTAAACATATTTTAACATATTTTTCCTTACCTTGCTAACCCGTATTTATCACTGACCCATATCAGACCCCTCTCCTTGCAGTACGAGTAGTTAATGTCGATGGTCGTGTGCTTCTCTTACAGATGTGTGAGTATGTGTCACCCTGTATGTGTATTAGTGTGTGAAAGGGAAAGGTGGGTGGAAAATACCTCTTCATATTTCCTCTGGGGGGGGGGCAGAGGCAGGGTTGATGGTTTTAATATCAAGGCTGCCAGCGTTCAGCGTTCAGCGTTCAGCTCCAGCGTCTCTATGCATTCATGAGAGAGCAGGACTCCGTCTCCCTCAAGATGGAGAGCATCGGTCACGGGAATGGGTGGCAGTTATTTGAGATGTGTGTGATGTACTGTATGTGATGTGTGTGTGTGTGTGTGTGTGTGTGTGTAGGTATGTTGATGGAGGGAATAGCTAAGCCGTGTGCAGTCATTCATCCTTCCATCCGTCCGTTCGGCCCCTTCGTTATAAGCCCCCCCCCCCCCCAGTATTCATCTGAAGCTGTTTACATCCAGCTAGGTCAGTCCTTCTTTCCTCTACTACGTCAATCTTCTCCTTCAGGCTCTCCAACAGGACAGATAAGCAGCTCTGAACACACACACACACACACACACACACACACACACATACATACATGCTAAGATGATATGCATACATGAAGAGAGCATAAAGCAGATTCACAGAGAGGTAATGTCTGGATAGAAAGAGTGAAAATGTGAAATGAAGGAGGAATGCTACATCCATCCATTAGCTGGATTAGAGGGTGAAGGAGCTCGACTAGACAGGATGCCAGTCAGTCACAGGCCTGACACACAGAGACAGCAACCCATCCTCACTACAGGAGATTTAGAGTCTCCAGTCAACCTAGACTACATGTTTTTGTCTGTGGGAGTGAACCAGTACACCAGGAGAACATGCAAACTCCGTGATGTCACCCATTGGTTTGTGGACTGCTGCTCGGAAGCCAGTAGTTTCCAATCTGGGCAGCGCCATCTTGAAAATTTCAGGTGCATGCTGGGAAAAATAAAAACATGGATTCTACTTATATGGGCATGAGGCGGGGTCGTGAGCGGAGCAGGGGGAGGTTGCTATGGTTGCGAGGGCTAGATCTCGAGGACATTGGTCAATCAACCTGTCAATCAGGACGTAGCCACGCCCTCCTGTTGTCCTCGAGTCAAGGAAGGGAAGGAGGAAGAAGGAGGGAGGGAGGAAGGAAAGAAGGGAGGAAGGAAGGAAAGGAGACAGGTAGGAAGGAAGGGAGGGAGGATGAAGGAAAGAAATGAGGGAGGAAGGAAGGAGGGAATGAAGGAAGGAAGGATGGAGGAAAGAAGGAAGGTAGGAGGGAGGGAGGAAAGAAATTGAGAAGGAAGGAGGGAGGAAAGGGAGGAAGGAAAGAAGGAGGGAGGAAGGAAGGACAAAAGGAAGGAAGAAAGGAGCATGGAGGAAGGAAGGAAGGAAAGAAGGAGGGAGGGAAGAAAGGAAGGAAGGGAAGAAAGAAGGAACAGTCAAAACATATGAGGACACAAAGGTTAATAAAAGGTTTCAATTTCAATATTTTTTGTAGGTTAAATGTTTCAACCCTCAAAGACAAAAGAATTAAAAAAAAGAAGTGAATAAAGTCAGTTTAACAGTCAGCAGGCTCTCTTTGTTCCTAAAGACAACGGGGTGTCACACTTTCCTCACACCAGCGGAGGGTAAAAAAAAAAAAAACATAGAAGAAGAAGACATTAAAAAGACAAATCTTCATGAAAGGCTGAGTTTGCTGAACACTCGTCAATGTTAACTTCATTTAAGAGAAACAACAGAAGCTCGAGACGCCGTGAAAAAAAAAAAAGCTTTCTAACAACAATATAATCTGCTTTCTATTTGTCTTCCTTCTGCAGAGGGGCACCCTTCATTGGCTGCAGGAATCAAAGTCTAGAGTAGAAGCTCGTTGGCAAACATCAGGAGGGAAGAGAGAGGAGGAGGAGGAGGAAGGGGGGAGAGGAGGAAGAAGGGGGGGTTCGTCTGAAAGGAACAGAGAGGAGAAAGACTCACGTTTTTGAAGTAGCTGTGTAGTCTTTGTTCTTGCTTGAATGAAAAACTACTGCTACGATAATTCTTAGTAGTACAGTAGAATTTTTTTTTTTTTGGAATATGTTGATATCAGAGCGGCTCGGGTATTAGGATTTATTTCAAAGCAGCATACAAGAAGCATACAGGCTCCATCTATAAAGACTACACAGTAGCATTAAGCTAGCAACGCTCCTGCTGTTGATGAGTGATAGCTTTCTCTTTGCTTTCCTCTCTCTCTCTCTCTTTCACACACACACACACACACACACACACACACACACACACACACACACACACACACACACACACACACACACACACTAAAACACAAGGTTGAAAAACTCCAAAAGTAGTATAAAAAGTTCTCGGAGGCCCTTCAGCTGCAAAAAGGAGCCGTTCCCTTTCCTTCTCTTCCACTTAGCTCCAGTGTTCAGCATCAGCTGGAACTTTAGCCTGTTTCAGTGTTTTTTTCCTAAGTGCTAATGCAGAGATATTTATATCCTAATGCCCCATGGGAGCAGTGGTGGGGGGCTGGGGGGTGGGGGGGAGGGTTCAGCCGAGGCCTCCGGCATTGGTAAAACAGCAAATGTACATTTTCATAGGTTATTAGGCATTGATTTCCTCTGGATTAAGAGGCGTCGTAATGCTAAGCAGTGGAAATTGGAAATGTGTCTCGCTATGCCGTTATCAGCTGGAGTCAAGGCGAAGCTCAGGATATATGTATATGTGTATAAGGGGCACACACACACACACACACACAAACACACACATATATGTAGATGTACTCACACTGCTGTACTGTATCTACTATTATAGAGATAGACAGGCGTATATATATGTAGAGAGATAGAGAGAAAGAAAGAAAGAGGCAAATGCTTCTTAAAAAAAATAAAAAATCACATCTAATCAGCATATGAGCAGCCTCTCCAATTAGCTCTCCTTATTATTCCAATCTGTCAGATGGAAGGGAGCACAGCAGAGAGAAATCAAACATCCCCAGGCCAAGCACATTTAACATATCCTCTCAGGATGGCAGGCAGGCAGGCGGGCAGGCAGGCGGGCGGGCGGGCGGGCAGACTGGGAAATTAAACAGGAAGATTTCCAGAGAGAAACACGCTGGCTGTGTTCTACACCTGCAGCTATCATACGGCGTGATGGAAATTTGACGGGAAAACAGTTTGGTGTGTGCTTGTTTTTACCCCCCCCCCCCATTCCCACCCTCCCCCCCCCTTTCACTAAATGCTGAAAACTATCCACGCGCTGGAAGACGGCCAAGTAAATAATGGGGTCTGAGAGGCGGTTTCTTCTCTTTTTCTACAGCAGCAGGTCCACTTGGAGTGCACTTGGGTGGGATGACTTGCATTTGTCTTGCAGGGAAACTATCAAAAATGATAAGGGTTGCACTTTACTTACTGCCAGTGCTGAGGTCCACTCTTTGCACACTGCTTTACCTCCGAGAAAAACTTTGATTTAAGTCTTTTTTTCATCCATTAAAAAGGTGCAAGAAGCTTTCTGTCAGGTTCCACTGCAGCCTGACAGATTACCATTTACTGTTGCACAATACATGAATTCAGCTCTATCAGGGAATGATGTAATAGCTTTCACTGCTAGTGGAGGATAACTGGAAGGGAGGAAAGGAGAGAGGGAGGAAGGAAGGAAGGAAGGGAGGGAGGATGAAGGAAAGAAAGGAGAGAGGAAGGAAGGAAATAAGGGAGGAAGGAAGGAAATAAGGGAGGAAGGAAAGAGGGAATGAAGGAAGGAAGGAAGGGAAGGAGGAAGAAGAGGGAAGGAAGGAAGGAAAGGAGAGAGGGAGGAAGGCAGGAAGGAAGGAAAGAAGGGAGGGAGGAAGGAGGGAAGGCAGGAAGGAAGGAAGGGTGAAGGAAAGAAAGGAGGGAGGATGGAAGAAGGAAGGAAATGAGGGAGGAAGGAAAGAGGGAATTAAGGAAGGGAGGAAGGGAAGGAGGAAGAAGAGGGAAGGAAGGAAGGAAAGGAGAGAGGGAGGGAGGAAGGAAGGAAGGAAAGGAGGAATGGAAGGAAGGAAGGGAGGATGAAGGAAATGAGGGAGGAAGGAAAGAGGGAATGAAGGAAGGAAGGAAGGGAAGGAGGAAGAAGAGGGAAGGAAGGAAGGAAAGGAGGAAGGAAGGGAGGATGAAGGAAAGAAAGGAGGGAGGAAGGGAAGAAGGAAGGAAGGAAACTATCAAAAATGATAAGGGTTGCATTTTACGTCCTGCCGGTGCTGAGGTCCACTCTTTGCTTTCAGTACTAGTGGAGGATAACTGCAGCTCAGATGCAGGATAGTGGAATATATGTCTGTGGCTAACTCTAACTCTGTAATCACACAGAGCAGCAACACTAAAATCTGAGGATATTTTTTTTTTGCTTTGAAAGCGTTCTAAAAACATTTTGTGGAAATTAGAGCAAATGTTTTTGGAGTGGGGGAAAAAAAGAAAAAAAAGAAAAACCAGCCATTAATGATGTTGGTAATATACTCACAGTGCTGAGCCAAATGAATTATAGAATATTTAGAAGAATAGCACTCACTATGTTTTCCACTTATACTGTTGTCATGCCTCATAATGTGTTTCAATCCCTCATGAAAGGAAAATAAGTAGTTATAGTTTTGGTAAAGACATATTTATTTATTTATTCACCTTTATTTTACCTTTGAAAGACCATTGAGGAGGAATTCTCATCTAAATCTATCTATCTATCTATCTATCTATCCATCCATCTTCTCTTTTTCTTCTCTTCTTTGATGCAATCATTTACAAGAACTAGAACTCTTTGATTGGACCTGTTTAGTTGTTATGTGTCATTTAACCAGTTATGAGTTTGTTCATCAAATACAGACGGAAGGAAGGAAGGAAGGAAGAACAGAAGGAATGGAGGAAGGAAGGAAGGAAGAGCAGAAGGAAGGGAGGAAGGAAAGAAAGAAGGGAGGAAGGAAGGAAGGAAATAAGGGAGGAAGGAAGGAAGGAAAAACAGAAGGAAGGGAGAAAGGAAGAAAGGAAGGAAGAACAGAAGAAAGGAATGAAGGAACGAATAGAGGAAAAAAGGAAGGTAGGGAGGAAGGAAGGACAGATGGAAGAAAGGGAGGAAGGACAGATGGGAGGAAGGACAGATGGAAGAAAAGGAGGAATAGACAGAAGGAAGAAAGGGAGGAAGGACAGATGGAAGAAAAGGAGGAAAGACAGAAAGAAGAAAGGAGAGGAAGGACTGAAGGAACAAAGGGAGGAAGGATAGATGGAAGAAAAGGAGGAAGGAAGGAACAAAGAAAGGATAAAAGGAAGGGAAGAAGGACAGAAGGAAGGAAGAAGGGTTTTTTTTTCACCTTGCAATTGGGCCACAATGAGGAGGACATGGAGGCTCACACAAAGGAGGAAACAGGAAGTAAAGAAAAAGAAGGTACTACACATGAAATACAGACATCTAAATATACAACAATATTAATCTTTTTATTTTTTTTTCTCGTGGGGAAGAACAAAAGACAAAATCTGAGTCATTGTGGAAGTGTCTGAGAT